>NW_020450119.1:3455-164722 GCF_003343035.1 Apteryx rowi | reverse complement strand
AGATCCTCTCCTGTTATGTTCACAAGATAACCCGATAAAGGGCCTAACAAAAGAAAGATTGTCCTCAGCAGGTTAATGATTATACTCTTTAACTACTCAGTGAACCATGAAAACTCCAATGCCCTTTGGCTCTTTGGAAGTAGAGGGAATCTGTAGGATTGGGCTTTTACAGAGCCTGATCTGCAGCTTGTCTAAGCCACCAGAGCTCCAGAAGAGTCAATGAATCACTCGATGAGGAGCAGTAAAGAACACTTAGGTATCAATAACAGTTAATCCTGATCTTAGCAGCTCTCTTAATGTATCCCAGGTGAAGACCTGGCCTGTGGGGCATGCAGGGATGGGCTGAACAAGCAGAAAGTCAGGTGAGATGTCATCTCCCTCAGTCAGCCTTTAGATAAGAAGATAGGGGTTTATCTGGGGAAACACTAGTAGCTTTTAAGGTGCCTGAGCCTGCAAACTCTCCCAGCAGAGCACTTTTCCAGGCTTAGACTATGAGCCTACAATGGTATTTCGTAAGTCCTCCACGCCTGGTGCAGGTATGTGAACCAGAAAAGAGGAGAGCTGTTCTTTCATAACTTTCCTTTCTGGCAGAAAAATCACTTCACTAAATCTTTCAAGAGCTGTCAGTTTGCCTGGTTTGGGCTTTCATTAGGTGCAAAAAGTCTGTAATAGCCCCTTGTTGGAGAGCTTATACTTATCAGAAGTCTCCTTTTGCTGCTACAAGTTGATGGTGCTTGCATTTGCCCCTGGAAAGCCAATGTCACTGCTGAATGTTTTTGCCTGGAGGTTTGTCATTGTAGAGTGGCCTGGAACAGTGTCCCCCCAGTGACCTATTTTGCCTCGGGAGAAGTGGGTCCTGGTGGGTAGGCGGGTGGTGTACTTAGTGGATAAAACGTTAAACAAAGTAATTGTTAACCTAGATTAGCTGCAAAGAAGTAATATGTGGGAATAAAGGTAGAAGAGAAAGCTGGTGTTACTGGTCAGGGCTATTTGTGGCCTCAATTCTGCACAACGGGCAGGTGCCAAGTGGAAGTTCACTTGTCTGGAGGCGAAATGACATGTGTAAAGCCTAGAAAGAAGTGAGAGGCTGAGACATGGAAATGTTTGGGTGCTGCTTCACTCTGCGCGTAGGGCTGTCAGATGAGCTCCTGCCTCTGACAGCATCGTTTGTTTTGCTGTGTGTTGAAAGCTCCTGCAGCACTGACTGAGGGCAGAAAGATTTTGGTCACAAAGCAAAACAAAGAACCATATAGAGTCATGTAAAAAATTAAACTGAGAGTTGAAAGCAACATGTTTGAAACACAGCACATGCTCAGGCTAGCTCGTACTGACAGAGGCAGTCCAGTGCTTTGAATTATTGGGGTTCAGGATGACCTAATTTGTGACCACAAGACTGACTTGATGCCTTGTCACAGAGAGCAGTGACCACCCTGCAATGCCTTTTCTGCAAAAGCTAGCAAAAGGGAAAGGATGACAAACTGCTTTAAAAATAAACAGTTTCTCAAATAAATCAGTATTGACACTGAATTTTTTTTCATAGGCAAATTTCACTGCGAACTGGACCTCTCCCATTTAATTCCAGCAAACCTTAAATGAGAGCTCTAAGTCCATGGGTCAAGTCCTCAAGAGGGTAAATCAGCATTGCTCCTCTGACTGTTGTAAATCAGTTGCCTGTTCTTTCCCTCCCACCTCTGAAGGGCAATATGAGGTCTGCACTAATTTACAGCATAAATCAGTGGCGGTTGGCTGGACCAGCCCAGTGTTGCATGCGTACGCCCCTGGAGTTTACGCCTGGCAGAACCTGAAACTCGCCCAGCTAATTCAGCATGCCTTTTGCAAAGGACACTCAGCATGTGTTGGTTTCCCAGAATTTAAATGTTTGGGTCCCCTTCTCACTTGGATCCTTCCTCCCCCAACATTAATTTCTGCTCTGAGTTGGCACTTTTGGGGGCAGAGGGTAGGCAAGAACTAAAATTCCAGGGAGAATTATTTTATAATGAAACAAATCACACAAAGCTGAGCTGGCCTTGATTATGTGATTACGATGCTGCTAAGGCATGTTTGGAGCTTACAAGACTTTACATTTCCATGTTTCTCCTCTATAATCAGGCTGGATCCTTAGCCTGTGTAAACTGCCAGATCTCCAAAGAAATAAGCACAATGCTTCCCAAATTCACACCACACAACCATCTGCTCCRTTTAAAGCTGGCTAGTTAATGTCCTTCTATCATCTGTAGATCCAATACAGAGAGATGTCTAAATATTAATTCTAGGTGAATGAGGCCTTGGATTTAGGCTTCTTCCAAGGATGTTTTCCATAATATAGTACCCCTTCAACACAAAGCAGGTATGGGAGGAAGGAGGGCATGTACTGAACCATTAGCTCAGCTACTTCGGCTCTCTTGGGTAGTTTCCATCCAAATGCTAACGCAGCCTGCCCCATAATTGCTTGCCTGACAGAACAGGAGTGCAACTTGCAGTGATATGACTGTTATCTGAGGGCCAAGATGGCCTCAGTAGGAATAGGGACTTAATGGCCGTATTAAAGCCAACTTAGGTGAAACCCAACAGAGTTGAACCTAGTGACATATAAGAGCATTGTGATCAGACTGAAGCAGAGCAGCAGCTCCAGGCTGTCCACAAAAAGCCAGCTGGACAACAGAGGCTTATACTGGTGGGGGATCTGGCTCTGTGGGGTGCAAGGACATAGCGTGAAACTCATAGCACAAGTCCCAGCCACTGGGCCATGTACGTCCACACAGGACACAGCCCCGCAGCTGGTTATGGATGAAGAAGGTGGCTGCCCCAGTGTCACACTTGGAATTTCCTTGATCTCTGTCGGAATTGCCTTGATCTTCAGATATCTAGCGTACTACCATGCTTTTTTTTCATTGTGGCGAAAACAGAAGGGTACAGAGAGATGTCCATAGTCACCAAGGAAATCTTCAGAGAAACTGGCTTAAAGCCCTCAGATATCCTGAGTTTTGATCAGAGTTGGGTAAACTTTCTAGGTGCTCAGCTGTCTGTTGAAAATGCCTCAGTGGCTGAAGGATGTTCATCTGTCAGTCCTCCTTCGTCACTCTGTGGTCTGGTGCACCATCTGAGACTCTCCCCAGCAGTATGGGGCTGTGCACAGAGCACCCAGCTGGAACTGGGGAGATCCCAGGTCTGAATTATCAGGGTATATCACTCAATTATTAGGGTATCAGCCTGCTTGTATGGACAGGTCAGTTGCCCTAAGTTTCCCAGAAAAGACAAAAACACTGACCTTCTTTGTAGCTTGATTTTCCACCAGTAGGTCTCAAAAACACTTTACAAATGAGGTAAATGCTTCTGTGCTGTCTGTAGTGGCAGGGACTGACTCAAGTCAACTAGAGACAAGGGAAATCTTTGATACATATTCATCCTTACCTCATCCATTGATGGGCTAAGTAAAAATATGAAAAGTGGCAGAGCAAAACTAAACAGGATTCAAGAAAACACTAGACACTGGATTCACTAGAACAGCCCTGCATTTTTGTGTCGCTGGATAAACAGAATGTATTGGCTATATATAAACTAGCGTGGGGTGTGGGTACATATGTATATAAGTACACACACATCTTTGTCGACCTATTTGTTTTAGTTATGGACAGTATATGATTAGCGTCCTCCTCAGATTAAGCTATTCTAGTAGGAGCAAGAGCAAATGGATGATGCCTCCTCTGTGTGCAGGCACAGAGGGTGAAAGTGCTGTCCCCAGCTAGCCTCTGGGGAGTTTTCTGGCTGTCATGAGAGCAGGATACTTATCCTTCCCACCTCCCCTTAACGAAATGGTATTGCATTTGCTCAGCTCCATATTCTGGAAGAGTCTGTGGTTGCTAATAGGGAGAGAGCCCTGGCTCCGTGGGCAGCAGGGAGAATGGCTGGCACCTATCATGTTGCCACCTTACTCAATGCACAGCAACCAGCTGAATAAATGTTAATGCATACCATAAATAAATAAAGCTCCTTCTCCACTTACTGGCTTCTGTTCTGAACCTAGATGAAAGGCTATGGGGGGGGAAACCATTGTGTCTCTGGCAGAAGCCAAGAGAAAGGCTAGAAAGGAAGTGTTTTTGCATAGCGCTTTCTACAGCAGGCTTTTACCACCCTTTTCTGTGGCGATAACTAGGTGGACTTCTGCAGGCATTTGCCTAAACTGTTGTCATGGTCTAACAGCTAGTCCTGTGTCTACTGAAGGATTTGTCACTGTAACCATGAGGAGATGCATGCAGTCAAAGGGAGTTCAATGAGTATAGCGGGTTTCGCATGGGGCTGGAAGAAGGAAATGGCTCTACAGAAGTGTTCAGAGCAGCCTGTTTCTGTTCTTCTACCATGTCTGTCCCTGTGATGCTCAAATGCCTTCCAGCACCCTGCCAAGAGTCATGTCTGACTGACTCCTCGGGTATCTCTGCCTCTCACACACAAGACAGAGTGGCATCACTTCAGGTGCTGGGGCACACACAAGCACAGCAGGAAAGGGCAAAGCGTGGCTGGGCAGATGCTCCCAGTTGGGCTCCTTGGCACAGGGGTGGCATGGTGGGGCACATAGATGGAGGGACATGGCAGAAGTGAGAGATGATGGCCTGGCAGGAGGGCAGTGCCCGCCTTGCACACAAACTGTTGAGATGCAGGCATTCGGCTCCAACCTCCCCAGCTTCCTGCTTGATACGCTTGTCTCTGGGGAAAGACCAAAATTCACTGGGGCAAAAGGCTAGAAAATGGATTTCACTGCCTGTAGCATGAGTTAGGCTGACAAAACGTGTAGTTGAAAATCAGCAGCCTGCAAGGCACGATCGCTTGACACTGCATGACTCTTGTAATCCAAGAAACGCTTTCATGCTGTAACAGGACACGGGGCTCTAGCACAAAGACAACAGCCATTCCTGCCGGCCTGGCGTGGCCCAGGGACATGTATCATCTGCCCAGGGAGCTGAGCTGGGAAGCAGAGAGCAGGGGACTCCATTGAGCAGGCTGCACCCAGGAGATGGTACCCACTGGTCTATCTCCATGGAGAAGGCACTGGTAGCTGCTTGGCAGAGGATGCTAGCCCTAACTAGGCAGAATGCACTGATGGCAAAGCAGTAAACTACTTTTAATGCTCACGAACCAATGCCACATTCCCATCTCCTAGGGTTCTCCATGGACCTCCCTTATCTCCTAATGGGGCTTTCATCCCCCAGCCATATGAGGATGCCTCTGAGATAAGACTCAACAGATCTCTGCATGGCCCCCAGACTGTAATTCCTTGATCTCCGCTCTCCCCCACCCTCACAAGCTTGCACCCTGCGTGGACATAGCTTGAAACAAGGTCTTGGGGTTGTTGTTTTGAGAAAACCATTACAGACAAGGCACAGGGTCAAGAATCACAGGTCAATAGAAGAAACAATCCAAGAATTAAATTTATCTTTTCTAACCTCGAAGAGCATCTAACATACAGCAGTATGAATCAAAACAAAACCCTTCTCAGTGGCATAGATGAGCATGGATCTTCTGATGTCCAGAGCCTTGGACTTGCTTGTGCTAACTCAGGAATGGCCCCAAAAGCAGAAAGACAGAAAAACTGAGTCGAGACAGTCTTTCTTTTTATAAAGCTGCACTGTAAATATGCATTTTCTATTGATGGCTTGGCATGATGACCAACAAAAGGATCATTATTTAGCAATAGTTAATGGGTTTTGCCTGCCCAAACCATGAGCTTGTTAATTATTTCAACTGAAGACCACATGGCAGTCACACAGTTATCAGTGCAAGCACAGTGGTGCTGCTTCTTTCCCACAACCCTTTAGAAGAGGGCTTTGTACATGGATTTAACATACAGAGATTTTGTCTGCAGTATATGACCATGTAAAGAGTGTTGACTAGAAATCAAGCTCAGTCAGCTACACAGTTCAGCAGGAGAGCATCCCACGCATGCATGAACCCAAATGGATCTGGGCAGTAGCTGAACTGTGCCACGCAGACATGAATTCACATTTTATACCACCATGCCACTTCCCTCTCACCATCATGTCTGCAAGAAAGGAAGTTCCTGAGCACATGGGTGGACTTGTCCTGTACAACCGACACCTTGCTCTAGCTTTGCTGGTTTGTCCATGGCCTTGTGGCCTTGCTTGGGAGTCCCTGGTGTACCCTTGCCCATCTGTGAGGTCTGCACCTTGCTCAACTGCAGACGTCCTCTGTGTCTTTTAACAAAGGCTAAAAATGGAAAGCACTGGCATCCACTGAGACAATGTCTGAGATTCAATAGCATGGCAGGAAGGCCAGATGTTTGCTTTTAGGCACTGTAGATCTTACTTCTCACTCCCATGAGAAGTCAGCAAATGCCCTAATGCAGAATTCTGTTACTATCAGTAAAGCAGCAAGGTTGCACCCTTAAAACTATCATTTTATAGGGAAGTAATGCCTGGGATCCAGCAAAGAGCAACAGCCCTTGCTGTAGAGAGGAAGTACCACTTCTCTCAGACTCCCCTGCAGATTCCCATTTGAGAAATGACAGTGCAACTGAGGGAGCTGATGCTGACCACAGTGGTAGCAACCTAACAGGGATTTACTGGACCCAGTTCTTCTCATATGTAACACTTTTCCCGAGGGACCTCATCTCAAAAGACCTTGTTGAGTGTTCTCAGCATGGGAATTTCTCCCTGCCTGAGTACCCAGGGGCAAATCCCAGGTGTTCCTCTCCACCTGCTGGAGGTAAGGAGGGACAGAGATGTCACACATTTCCTCTGGCAGACTGGCCTCACTCTTTGGCAGCATAAGCATGGTACAAAGGTGAATTGCTGCTTGTTCTCTGCTTGCCCAAGATCTCAAGAGCACAGGGCAGAGCACATGGACACATAGCTGTGTCTGCCTCCATTCAGCTGCATGACTGGGGCCAACTCACTTCACCCTTGGGTATTACTCTTTCCCCTGCTCCTTCCCATTGCCAGGATATTCTGAAAGCTGCTCAGAGGTGGGACTGTCACTTCATGTCTTTGCACAGTGCAATGGGGCACTGTCCCAAGAACAGGGAGCTAAAGTGCTCCTGCAGTTGGTGGAGCGCTGTGAGTGAAAGGCCCAGCTCCTGAAGCAGTGCAATTTTCCCATGTGCTATTGCTGTTTGCTTCCCCAGCCCACTGCAAGAAAGCCCTTGACAGCACCAATCTGCTCTCACAGGTCCATATCAGAGCAGTGCCTGAGACAGTAATTCCTCATCTTTCCCGCCACCTGGCCTTGAATAACTCCATTGTCCTCCACCACGGCTCCCTCCCTGCCATTTCAGCCTCGTTCTTCATGTCCTCTTTCCCATCAGATTCCAGCTTCAGATTACCCCTGCTTCCCTCCAATGTTGCCTTGTGGGTGACCCTTTTATTTAGAGCCTCAGACATTTAATACTCTGGCAGGAAACAGGGCTGGAAGTAAAAAGGGAAATCAGCATTTCTCTTGGTTCCTGCAGATCAAAACCTAACAGTGGGCAAGCCTGGAGATGCATAGGCTCAGCTCAGTACTGACCAGAGCTACTGCTAGGAGCAGGCTTTGCTCTGTGTGCTGCTGGCTGGAAGCCTGACTGGTTCGCTTGGCCCAAGATTACAGTAATCTCTAGTAGCACATGCTCCCCAAGCCTGATGAGAGGGCTTTCTCCTGTCCAGAAGCAGCCAAGTCCTTGCTGCTCCTCATGTCACCCAGCCCGACTACCCAAAGATTTCCACTCCATAAACCAAACTTCTTTCTCAGATACAGGCACCCATAAAGGGTAGAGCACAGCCTGCTCTTAAGATATGGCACAGGGAGAAGGGCTCTGTGCTGGGCTGCTGTTTCTGCTGGCCTGTGACCAGCTCCTGTCCCCAGACCTTAGAGCTGCCATGCTACTGCTCCAACCTCCCGCAGTTTCCACAGGGAAGCCTCATGCCTGCATTGCAATGCCTTTGAGATGATACTTGGTGACAGGGGCTCTGCAAAGAGGGTTTTTACACCTCTGACTCTGTAGTGCCCACCGTTCATCTCCAGGTCCTTTTTCCTTGCTACTTTGAGACTGCTGAGCACAATATCTCTCCTTCCAAGTAGGGACTGCTCAGGGTTTATTCACAGGAAGATTTTCTTAAATGAAACTGGTTGTTGGATAGGCCCGAATACATGGGGAACAAAAGCTGTATTATTTAATAATGGCCAAAAAAAAAAGAGGACACTTTTTATTATGAACTTTTTTGGTTCTCAGGTAAAGCCAATTCCTCAGTTTCTTTATTTAAATCAAGATCCTCCAAATACTAAATACTAGCATATGATCTTCTAAACGTATTCTGAAATTCAAAAATACTGTTACTGGCCATGAGAAATTCAGAAAAAAAATATTTTGAATTGTTTAGTGAAAAATAATTTGTCATCCAGCTCTGGTTATAAAAGAAAGGGGACTATCTCTGCCCATGAGCTTCCCCTGCGTTTTCTCAATAGTCTGATTATTTTCTGCTGAGTGCCCCCTGGGTTTTTGCCCAGTGGACAGCGCGCTACTGTACATATTGCTTTACATCCCTGCATTCCTTGGCAAGCTAGATACAAACACGCAGTGTTACTCGATGTACACAGTCCTTGCACAACCTGGGAGGTGGGTCAGTTTTTTATTTGCTCTCCTGGAGTGGGTTGTGTCTCCAGCTAATAAAAAAGGAATGTGAGCACTTGGATTTGAGCTAGTGGCAAATGTTAAGCATGCCGAGGAGGAATTTAGCCTCATGACATCTACTAACGGCTGCTGACACACTATCAACAAAGCAGCTGACCCAAAGTCAATGAGAGGAGCCTTTAATTCATTTCAAGAGCTTCCAGGTCGTGCACTAAAGCACCACCAAAGAGTGATAGCTGCACCATGCACAGATTCCCAGTGTCACTGCAACCTTTACAGACAATTTCTGGCTGTTCTTAGGGCCAACAAAAAGTACCATGGTGGTAACAGGAAAAACAGGGAGCCTGATGCTTCGAAAGAAGCTGCAGAGATGCTTCCAAACTGGAGCCTGGGCAGCTGCTACAAAGCATTTGGTGGTGTATTGTTCCTGCTGCCTCTCTCCTTTCACTGGTTAACAGATATTCTTGCAATGATACAGATTTACTCGTCTTTTCAAGTTAATTTCTGCCTTGCAGGAAAGCAGCAGTCATGTCCAAGCATATAAGCAAGCCACAGGCCATGCAGCTAAGGTTGAAGGAGGACTCTTTGGCAGGCTTTTGGCATGGCACTGCTGCTACCAGCAAAACTTTTCTGTGGCATTGCTTATTCCAGCTCCTTCGTGCAAAACAAGTTGTGCTGGCCCAAGGGCTGTTAGGCAGCACAACACGGCACCTTTGCAAGCAATATTATTCCAGCCTCTTGCAGTTTTTCCTTCCTTGAAATAGTTATGCATTGTGGAGAAGAGTGGGGCAATGGGTGGCACATGGCAGGGCAGGAGAGGGGGGAGGCAGTCAGTATATCCCACGAGTCCTCCTCTGCACTGAGGCTCTGCCAGCCAGCCATGGGAACTCCAGAGGAAGGAAGTCTCCGCAACAGCATAAGCAAGATACAGACCTGCAAATGCCTCGCTGCTAGGAGCTCAGACACAGCAGGTCTGTGCAATGACAGAAATCAGAACCTTGACTAACCCTGCAGAACCTGGAGCATCGCCCTACCCCATAAAGAAGCAGGAACCTGTCAGATTGGCAAAGCTGTACTACCGAAGATAAGTGATCAGACTGCCAGATCAGATCTGGCTTAGTACTCAGATCCTGGGAATAGGTGCTATTTCATAAGTGCTTTGTAACTCAGGCCCAGCAAATCTGCATGATTTTCATTAGCAAACAGAGGCACTTGCTGCTTCGTTTCTCCTTCAGAGGGCTGTGTCCTGACCTGTTTGTTTGGCACAAGGACCAGCTCATGCTACACTGGCAGGTTACTATAAACACTGTGTGCACTGATATATAATATATAGATAATATATAAAATTGACAAGCTCCAGAAGGCAACAGTTAGGGCTTTCCCTAGGCTGTTCTAATGGATGTGGAGGCCAGAAAGGGCTCTAGTGGGATACAGGGAATCAGGGAGAGGTCCTTGGCCTGGTATTGTCAATGAGATAAACATAATCCTGCATTTCACCTCATTTTTGCTGTGGGCAGGGTTTTAACAGAAAGATGAGAAGTTGTCAGAGACATGGAGAACAGCTTGAAATGTGCCACCATACAGGCTCACAAAGGCTGACAAAAGCACAAAGACTCCGATATCAAAAAGAAAATTCTCATTTTCAAGCCAATTCATGATTCTCTGGCTCCCAGTTCATGACTGAAATGGGGGAGCTAATCATGCTCCTACTCATTTTGTTCTTGCAGCTCAACCCGAATAGCAAGCTAGGGCTTTTCTTTGTTAAATACTCCAGCTGTTGCTGGGAGGGAGCGTGTGGTCATTCCCAACTGACTGCTATTGTTTATGTTGGTGCAAAGGAACATAAATACTATCAGACAGGAATGGCAGGGCCAAATCTGCTCATGCTCACACCAATTTTACACTGGCATCTCAGCCCTGAATTGCACAGCACTGATTTCCTAGTTACACCCTGCAAAGCATCTCAGCTTTGTGTCTGTGTCTTTCACCAGAGCTTTCACCAGAAGCTCAGCATCCAAGCAACAGTTCTGACTCTGGACCCCTTCTAAATCCTTCTAGGATAACTAGGTATTTAGGTCTGTGGCCCCTGTTGTCCTACAGTTACAGCCTCTATAGAGATCAGGTGCACTGCAGAGGACATGCTCTTGCCTTGCCAGCACAAGGCATCTGAAATCTGCCTGCAAGGCTGTTTGCCAGCCTGTCTTCCAAACCTAACCAGACAGGGACAGAGGCTAAGACTTTCCCTCCTTGGATACAGTCTCCTTCCTGCAACCCACACCAGAGATGGCTGCATCCCACAGGGGTTGTGCAGATATCATTCAGAGGTACTACAAGAGCAAAGGCACTACCAAGGTATTATGGATATACTGTATCATGTGTTTTACTAGGCTGATATCATTCTTAGGTTCATTACAGACTGCTTCACATACTACTTGTCTATCACCCACATTTCCTACTGTGCCCTCTGCCCAGCAACAGCGAAACACAAATATGGGAGGATCAGGGAGGATCCTATGTGATAAAACTTCCTAATTAATCAGAGGAGGACGTGCATGGAGGGGATTTCGGGGCCCTTGCAACTCTGGTGTAACTGGCTGCATTTGTCAGAGGCACCTGTTTACACCACAACTGACTTTGGCCTTGGCATTGACTAAGAGCATAAGTGAGTTTTGTTTTGAGCAGTAACAAGAATGCAAATGGGACGGAAAGAGATGCTATCTTGGGACTGAGCGTTTGGATCCTGCCTGGAAGTGGCTTGTGAGCCCCCCAGGCTGCTCAGCATAGTACCACCAGCACTCCCTCCAGCAGCGCCCAAATTACTCCGAAACTCCAGGACCGCTTAGTGTCACGGCAATCCTGAGGCTGTTCTTCTGCCCTCTCACAGATACTTAACAAAAGGCAAAAAGAGCAGAAAGAAAATTCTATAACCCATTAACAACCCGGGGAAAGCAGAGCCCACCCCGTTCTGCCTGTGCACCCTGCATACCGAGGCACAAGCATCTTCTGCACTCAGCTGTCTAGGGTCACTGCAGTACAGTCAGTAACCACAGACGCTTTTGGCACATCATTCGGCTAACTTATTTCACACATCCACTTCAGGATCAGATGAGCTGGACCCCAGAAAAGCCTGTTTCTCTCCTCCCTAAGCTGACATTCCCCCCTTTGAATACTCACAGGCCACTTGGGAAGCTGGCAGCAGGCAGTAGGGACCAAGCCCAGGCCTCCCACTGGGTGTCATACCCCTAGGACCATCCTTTTTTCCATGCTTGAGCCCAACTGGTACATTTTGTTGGAGATGCTCTGCCCTGTTTGCTTAGCAGAGGCCAGGCATTAAAGATAAGTTCAGTCCTGCCCTCCTTTACACCACTACAAAGCCCAAGAGACTTTAACAAAGTTACTTCAGCTCTAAACCGGGTCCCAGAGGGCAGAATTTATCCCGCTAGCCGATATCTTGTGCACACACTCTGCCAGGGTGAAGGGAGTGTTTAGGGCCACATCCTAACTCCCTGGAAAAAAGGGCGTTGCATGGAAATGGGGAGAAAACTTGGCACTGAAGATGTGTTTTGGCTTCCTGGACCAAACTGATAACCATGTCTCTCCAGGATGTGAATTGATCCTACTTTTTTTCTCAATTATTATTATCTTTTATTCTTTCCGCTCCCTAACACAAAGCCAAACAGGACACTCTTTCTTTCCAGGCAGGATTTTAGCCTGCTATCATGGAAGTTCAGCTCAACACACAGTTTTGAGCCCATGGGTAAAATCTACCTTGTTACCTCTGTAGTGGTCTGAACTTTTTCTGTTTCCTCATGTGGCCACTGGTGCCAGTGGAAAACATCATTTCCACAGTGCTGTTTATCCATAAGATATTGGTGACGGATAACATTCTTCAGAGAATGGCTTTGCTGTTTTTCTTACACTTTTGGATACTGGGCAAGAAGAAAGCCAACTGGTTAGGAAAGGACTGAACAACTGAACTGAACTCAGTTATAGAATCTTTCACAGGTTTTTTTCTCCTGAAAGAGGTGTCTTAGGGCTTACTGGGCTGAATCCTCAGAGGCAATAGATGAGACGATTCCCGCTAAGAGATCTGGTTCTATGTGTGTCAATGTGCCACATGGCATCTGTGCTCGGGTCATTCAAAACTTTCTGGATGACCCATGCTTGTCAAACACCAAGCATTTAGGTTCAGCAACAGAGTGACTGTGCCCTTGCTCATACCAGCCCTTGCTCTTGAGGCCAGAGCAGCGGATCATACCAGCCACCTCCACCCTGACAATCCAGGATCTCCACACCATGAGTTTTATTTGTTACCTGACACCAAAAGCAAGGGACAAAGCTCTATTGTTTTCCCGTCTCTTTGGCTATCTTGGCAGACAGAAGGGAAAAAAGTATAGTAATGGTCACTGTGGGATCATGCCAACTTTTATCACCTCAAATGTTTGTTGTACTAGTGCCAGAGCCCTGCAGCAATCCTGCCCTTTGCAATCCAGCGCATATTATATCCCAATAGTCTTCTACAGCTACAGCCTCTCAAGACACAGAGCAGATAATTTACTTTAACAGCGGTGCAGTGGTGTTGCAGGTACTGATAGGAAGCATGGGGGGAAAAATGACCTACTACAGGGTTCTTTGTGCAGGGTTTTACGGCAGCGGGGAGGAGGGTTAGGGACAAGACCTGAACAAGAGTTCAGGCTAGCTCTACCCTGGCTTCATGCCGTGATCTAAGCTCTGACAGAGGCTGCCACTCGATCACAGGAAAAAAATTTTTATATTCCTGCAGCTCCATTTATCACATGGGGATTATACAAATTCTCTGCCTCCTAGGGACATAGTATAGATTAGATAACATGTTACAGCACTTGGGTCTTCTCCATTGCAAGATGCTGTAGAAATGCAAAGTACGAGAGGTGTCAGATAAACCAGGAGGGAAATTAGCTAATACTGCTAATGTGCCAGTGTTCATTCATATGAAATTAAGCAGATGGAGGACAGAGCTGTGCAGAAGGGCAGTGAAGGAGCCGCTCAGGAGAAATGCCCTGTCTTCTGAAGTCTTTTCTGAAGCAGGGAGTTTACCTGTTTAACATAAAGGATCCCATTTGAACCGTAGGGTTAAACAGCCGCAGATCTCCATGCAGGCATTATTCTAAATGTGGCATATTCAGTTCAGTCCAGAATGGCCAGGGCTAGAACTAAGCTAAGGCAAATAATTATGCATCCACAGAAAGGCTTGTAACGTTTCATCACCTTGCTTTAAAGTAAACAGACAAAACCCCCCTTTTTTTTAAAGTATCCGCACTTCTCAGATAGACATGACTTGAGATTGCCATAGTGATTTGCAGCCTGGATCCTTAAAATTCTTCCTGGATTTAGATCAAAACTAAGCACTAGGCAAGAAGGAGACTTCAGTTTTTCAGCACCCTGCTGTCCCCAGAAAGCCCAGGTGTCTTCAGGCAGCTTGGTTACTTTTGAGGATGCTGGGGGGAGACGGAGAAAGGAGAGGTTTCAGTGGGGGCCAGGTAGAGCCAACAAGATGGAAGAGATTTCAGGAAAAAGAACAAGCAGACATCTTAAAGAAAGGGACAGGAAAGAGAATATGCAGAAACACTCCCTTCCTTGGCCCAGGCAGCTTCTGGGACGTCACTTGAATGGCATCCTGAGACAAAAAAAGGCACATTGTTCTACTTCTGTGGCTTTTAAAAATAACACAGAAAGGCCCTCAAGGAGAATCAACAAAGGGACCTGGGAACCTCTGCATTTTTGCCCTCCTTCCTTTATTTCATTTGTTGCTGTTAGGTTTGTGAGGAGAGTGCTGGAGAAACAACGGATTAGTTGTAGATGCTTTACGGGGATCTGAGAACCTTCCTAAGTGATTGGAACGACTGCTTACAAACAGGAGCAGGCTGAAGAGAGAAAAGCCTGTCTCCATCCTCCTCATCTCATGCTCACTCCATCCTCACTGCAGCACATCCCATTGGGCAACAGGCCCTCGTCCAGGGCTTGCTTCTCCTGCTGGAAAAGGCTGCCGATAACTACAGGGGCCTAAGCACTGAGTGAGCTTATCAGCAAGTGCAGATGTCAAGAAACGAGGCCATGCAGAAGTCTGAGGTTTCAACAGGTTCTCGAGATCTTCAAGGGCATTTCTTCCAAACATTTTCTTAGAGGTGCATGCTGAGATCTCCGCTGTCCATGACACATGCAGCTTCTCTGAACTTGGAGGACAGAGCAAAGGCAGCAAAGAGAACCCCAGAAGCCAGCCTGGAGGCAACCAGACACAGTGCTGACCACTGCTAAACTCTGTGACCTCTTCTCCTAGCAGTAAGCCAGTCTGGCTGCAGAAACACAGATCCTTCCCACATTGCTGCCCGGCGTGACCCCTTCAGGACAGCAGGGCTGACTGCTGACCCTTGAGACGGGTATGAAGCTGTCTGCAGGGCTGCTGACCAATGCCTTTGCAATGAGGGGAGGAAGAGGAGGAGTGCAGTCTTTTCTGGAGAACTGAGTGGGGATGGAGCTGAGCATAACACACAGAAGGCAGTGTGTGAGCCTTCCCACTGAGCTCTGCCCAGTTCAGCATGATCCTATGCTAACTCTCCCTCTGGTAATCCTGTCTCCCCAGTATACCTTCCCTTCCTCAGGGACTACCAGCTCACAGTGCTCAATGCCCTTCCTGTCAGGGCTGGAGACATTTGCTTGTCCTAATGTAAAAAACTTGTGTTTCCAGACTGGCCACTTTGGCCTTTTCCACTCCCTTTTAAAAAGGAGGGGATGGAATGTCTTAAAATCCAAATTTGTCTCCATCCCACACAAACACAGTGTTCTCATTTCCATTAGTGTCATCTATTTACATGCGAAATGCTTGGTGAGGAAATTGAGGTTAGTGAGAGAGAAAGTTACTCACATTAGACATGAATCCCAACGGATATGTGTTGCTGTGTGCCCTTCTACTCCAGACCTTGCCCCACATTGGAAATAGGGCAGACTGCAATTAAAACACAGCAAACAGAAAATGCCGCTGACTCTTTAATGGGAGTCTAAGGTGAAAAATGGCCATGCTGATATACTGATTAATTTACTTAAGGTCACTCCAGAAGCTAATGGCTGAGGGGGAAGCTGTGCTGGCTGTCCAAGGTCTTTCCCCATGAAACTGTCTTCCCTTCACCTCTGATTCAGTGCTTGCAGTATAAAAGACACTGGCTCAGAGACTTACAATCTTAGTTAATGCTTCTGCCAGCGTGTCCGCCAATAAATCATTTCTACTTATGAACAGTGGCCACTTTGGTGCTACCAGGAATTAGCCCCTGAGACGAAACACGCTACTACGTTTTCAGTCATAAAGATACAAGGTGCAAAGTACATGGGTGTCCTGCCAAGCTAAAGGTACCTCTCAGGCTTAAAAATAAAAGGCATTAGTAATCGGCTTCTACCAACCCTCACTGGGTTCTGAATGAAAGCTGCGGTGTCCCTTTTCATCTCCATTGTCTCTAAGCCCCGTTTTTATACAGTTAGGATGCTCCTGCATTCGCAAGCAGGTTTGCCACCAGTGCTCACCCCTCTGTCTCCTGAGAAGTACCAAGAGGGGCACAATTTGAAAACTCTTCTGTGCTGGTAAAGGAGATAAGGTGAAAATTCCTAGCAAAAATCAGAGGGAAAGCAATCATTGGGTCCATGCTAGTTCTGGAGAGACACCTGCTGGCAATGCTTGAAGAGCCCTAACCAGGCTCTGAAATGCACTCAGTCCTCCCTGGAAGCTTGGCTAATAAAGCCTAATAAAAATAAAAGTATAACAGAGATGAAAAAGGAGGCTAGGGGAAAAGGTTCATACTAAAGCAGTGGAATCAAAAACAAAAGCACGCTGCAAATCTGCACGCGATCCAAGCCCTAATCCAAATTTCACCATCTCTTGTGCCTGACCAGCATTTCACAGCCTGAGTTCAGATCAGGGACAGCTCACTGGGGTAGGCCCTCGACAGAAACTTAGCAAGAAAACATTGAGAAAGACCTACAGTCTAATATACCTGAGAGATTTCTACTTGTTTAACTATAATCAGTTTTTAACTGCCCTCCCAGCCAGCACTCTCATTTCAGGACAGCCAAAGAAACCCAAATTCCCACTTGGTGTGAGCTAAATCAAAGTAAGCTGAAATAAGGGCACTCACAGGGGCTAGAGGGGCTGGTTCAAAATCATATCTATTTTCATAAAGACACCATCCAGGCATGTAGCTGCATGTTACATGCAGGGGCACACACACAGATGAGGAAGAACGTGACTTACTTGCAGAAATCCCAGCAATTAGTACCAAGGAACCAGGTCCCTCTAAGATATCTCAATTCCTGTCAACTTTCTGATAAAGATCAGTAGCAGATTCAGGCCAGCTTCTCCTCCCTTTGCACAGGATCTGCAGGCAGACGGCTTAAATAACACCTATTTAGGTGAGAAGTGAATGCAAAGAAGCTCCAGAACTAAGCTAAAGACCCAGACTGCAGGAGTCCCCAAAGCAGGAGTTTTTCTGCTCCTGTAACAGCAGCACACTGTTCACTGCAATTATTCCTTGCTACAGCTCTGATGTATACAAGGCTTAGTGGAGAACATAGCTGGCAAATTACTTTCCAGTCAACACTCAGGCTGTAATTCAATGTTGCATTTTCTCCATCATTAACACCAGTCTAAGGAACTGCCATCTTTCCGAGACTGCCCCCCATTTCTCTGTCCCATTGCTGCAGTCCACTGATGCCTCCACGCAACTGTTGGTGGGACAAGATCACTCAGATGAGCTCAGGTAAAGGGAGCGGATGCATGGTCTTAGCTGGGCATATGTGGAGCAGCAGTAGGAGCAGGTAGCAACATCTGAAGCTGGCCCTGCTGCCGGAGAGGATGTCACCCATTCACAGGAGTTTTTGCAGTTCCTGGTGGTGTTGGAGAAGATGCAAATAAAGGACAGGCTTGGTAGATCCGGTAGCAAACAACCCTGTGGTTTAGGAGTGACCAGGGGACTGTGCTTTCTTGGGGTGAAGTGACTGGACAACATTTCTCCTGGGACATATCAGTCAGAAGGGAAGGGAAAGGCTGATAGAGAGCATTGCTTCAGTCACTGCTTGTGTTGGCCTTCCCTTATGTGGGATCCCTGTTATTCCCTCTGCCCTTCTGTTTCCCCTTGGTAGACCTCTTTCCTCTCTTTTACATGGAAAGAGGTCTCCAAGACAGGAGAGAGGTCTCCAGGGCAGCAGACCCAGAAGTGGGGCAGGTGTCTGCACCAAACACCTTTCCCTCTTCCTCTGCATACCCCTCTCCCCGAACAGCAGCTTGGGAGTCCCTACACTGTCACTCCCATGCTGACCATGATAAGATACGCTTGTGCACACAGGTGAGGAAAGAAAAGAGTCTGTTAACAAATGTGCAAACAGAGCAAAAGCAGACCAGGCACTGTTCCCTTTCCTTCTCCCTTTGTCCCTGCTCATATCACCTACACTTAGTTTTCCTTCTTTTGTGGCAATGTGCACTCCTCCGGCAACGGATTTACTGTCTGGTTCTGTCCCCACTGAAGGCAACTGGGATGTAGGGAGAACCTGACTGACTTCCCTAAGAGCAAGACTCCCACATTACTCCCTCCTCAGGGCTGGAGCTTGCTTTCTTCTCTCTCTGCAAAGCAGCATGTGCCCTGCAAAACCTCATAACCTAGAGCAGGAAAGCAATGTGGAGGCAGACCAGGTCTGGTCCAGATTTGGCACTGAGATGCCACTTTACTGGTGGAAAGAAAAGGAATAGTAACTCCATACAATAGTAGCAGCAGCAGATCAGAAATAGTCACTTCTGTGCTTTACACAAGGGACAGAGGAAAAGAAATGCAAGACATGAGCAGGGGGAAAGCCAGAACTACCACTCGAGTTCCTTCCACTCTTTGAGCTGAGCTCATTTACCCAGAAGGGAAACAATTTACAGCAAGAGCGACCCAGGGAACACATGAGTGCATATACAGGCATTTTTCCTGCTGAATGAACTGAAAGGATGAGAAAACACTTACAGCTCAGTTTCTGAGGATGGCAAAAAGAAAAGTCAAATGAAACTCTCTGTCCCTGGGGATGTGCTACGTCACCGGCATCTTTGTTAGCTTGCTATCCCATTTCTCAAACTATCACCTAAAGGAGTGAGTAGATGGAGCTCTGGTTGCCCCTAGGCTGCCCACGCTGGCAAGGGCCTTCTAGGGACATCGAAGGATGGTAATTACTGTAGCAGACCCTGCTCCTTCCCACAGCTCTTTCCCACCTCCAAAAGTCCAGTCCTTTCCAGTTATATGCCCCTGTCCTTGCTGTGCTTTATATTCACTTCATTTCCCTGTTTACAGTTCAAAATAGAGTATTTTCAGCTTTCCAACTTTTTAATTAAAAAAAAATCAGTATTTTGGTTACAAGGAAAACTCCAATATTCAGCAAACAAAAGCATTACCAATATTTTCAATGAGGATTTGGGGAATGTTTTTTTCAATCAAAATGTGACATGCTACTAAAAATATAAACCAAAAACATATTTAGGGAAGTTCTGCATGGGTGTTGGGCTACTTCACCAAAAGATCCTTATCCTTATTTAAAAAAAAATGGAAACTGTCCATTTGCTGCATTACTGACTGACTTTATACCGGAATATCCATTTTCTAGGTACCAATCTCTTTAATGTGAAATTTGTTAAATGAGACCACATGTTCCATGTTTGAAGAAAAGGGAAAAAATAGAGAAGCCAGCATCCCAGAGAAGGCATTGAAGAGAGCTTTGAAATAAACCACAAATAAACTAGAATAATATATACTTTTTTAAAACACAAGGAGTCCTAACGTTTGTTGTACTATGAAATTCCTTTGGTTGTGACCTAAGACAGGAATTTCTAACACAGGTTATTTTCAGCTTAAGAAAGGTGAAAACACTTTCTACATTTTCTAAGCAAACCAGGGATCACAGGATGTCCTCTGCTGGTAAGGACAACACTTGGAGTTCAGACAGTCCCAAATCACTCTGAGACTGGGTACTTATTCCTCTCCTATTCATGCAAAGTATTTTGCAGCTGGAAACTCGACAATTAAATAATAGGTAAATTCTTATAGGATTGTATTCAATAGCCTCATGAAAATCCAAATATTTTTTTCCAGTTGCTCCTTTCTGCTGCTTTCCAGTAAGAAATGCAGGAAGTAATAACGATTCGTTGCCTCATAAAAATCTTGTTCAAGAAACTCAAGTTCTGACTGTCCGGCCTTGATCCCTACAACCCTTCTTATTTTTACACTGCAGCCTGCCAGTAACTGCAAGAAAACAAACTAAAAGAGTCACAATAGTTCAGAAAGTTTTTTTCTGGAGGACAGTTAAAAAGTGCTGTTATAACCAAACTGGTGGGTAGCAGCTGGATTTTTTTTTTTTTCCACATGCACTTCCCACCCCTGTGCTGGACTTCTCAAGATGCTCCTCACCTCCCCAGCCCTTTTTTGAGAGCTTTCTAATTATTTACTGTGTGTGGCTTTCCTTTGTATTAGGTTTAATTTCCTCTACAAATAGTGCTGACCTCCAGGAAACAAATTTTCAGCAGCATTAAAGGCAAGACACCTAATTTGCCAATCCTTGTGACAAAGGTTAATATGTTCTATTATTCCCAACAGTCCGGCTAAAGCAGGAAGCTCAGAGACTGCAAGAAAGACAGTAGCACCCCATCATGAAAGCTGTAATTCTTAGATCCTAATTTACCAATAAAGAGCCGTTAAACAGAAGGCTTGTTTTCTTCTTTTTGCAGAGCAAAGGAAGAAATACTCCAATTCCAACGTCATTATGCACGAGACTTCACAGTACCATGTACAGGTGAGTGCAATGAAACTTTATGGGACTAAGCAGAGACTTACGTCAATGATAGAGGCTGATAATGAAATGTGTTTCGTTTTCCTGAAACTTCATTAGGTCAAAGATCGTTTAGGAACCTTCTTATAATAAGCAAGTGTCACTGAAATTTTCATTTCTCCTGCAGGAATGTGGGACTTCTCCAGTCCTTACTGAATAATCAAGAATTAGCAAATTAAAATGCTGAGTATTTGGGGAATGGAGAATGGGGAAAAAAAGATGTTAAAAAGATAAAGATAATTCTGTGGAAGCAAACAGGAAATTGAGATGCTGTTGTTCGCTCTCCCTCTTCTGTATTTGAAGATGAGCAAAGGGAACTGTTCTCCCTCTTGTCACTCCATGCTTCAAACCCTTCTTGATCAGCATGGACAGACAGGTTAAAATGAGGGTTTCCATGGTGGCTACAGGAACTCATCTGCCCAAACCAGAGACCACATTGTTTATCATCTTTCACCCAGCAGTTCTCTCCCACTTGCTGTGTCCTCCCAGGTAATTCAAAACTGTTCAGCCATGAAAGACATTAAGCCAAACCCATCTTCCAGTGTCACTGACATCCACTTAAAAATGAGGAGCCAGTCTGGCTGTCCGGGGCCTGGCAATTTCTGGAATGTAACATGTTGGAGCAAGCCAGCAGCCTCCATACCACAGGAATAGACATACCTGTCCAAAGCCAGCTGCACCATTCATCACCAAGAACTGGACAAGACGAGAAAGATGAGAATTCCAGAAAGGAAAGCGCTTTATGAGGTCCATATTTTAGTAAACAGGGCCTTCTTTTCTCTGGTTTATGGCCCCACTTCAGCAAAGAGTTTAAGTACACACTTTGAAATAAAAAAGCCTGCTCAGTTGCTTAAAATGAAATTTAGATTTTAAGATATGTTTGTTTGGAGAGAGGCTCTGGTTTCCATCTGAGAAACTAACTTGATGACCAACCACCCCATTTTTAGTACCGGCCCACAGACATGCTTTCCATGGCAGGCAAATGTCCCTGATGACACCAAGGAAGAGAGTACTGCACCGCACGGCACGCAGCCCTTGCAGTGGAAACCACCTGTGGCTACATGCCAGTAGCTAAAAGGCCATGGATCCCTTTTTCTTCATGTCATCTCTCTGTGATTTCAACTACAAGAAGGTCAACTTGCCTTTTGTTTCAAGCTGTCATGAAGAACCCCAGAGTGAGCTCTACCTAATGAAGTCACTTGTGGAGACAGGGAGGGGACTTTAAACAGTGACATGTACACGAATCCTTCATTAATTATGCCATATGCCATTCATCTATGAGTCTATACCTTGAACTTTGACCAAGGCAAACAGAATTTCAGTGGCAGACAGTGAGGCAGGAGGAGGTTTTCTCATAAAAGGTATTTTACACCCTCAAAGTAATCTATAAACTGATCAAAGTTTAATAGTAGAGGGAATCATTGCCTGTTCTTACAGGAGTTACTATATTTGAAGCTCCCTCTGGATGAAAGGGTTTTTTAATGAGATAAATAAAAAATAACAGCAAGTTTCTCTCCTCCTCACTCTACCAGTATCTAAACAAAACAGAAAGAAAAAAATATTCTAATAAATCTGAGCCAGACATGTAGCTTTACCCTCCATGAAAATTAACTTACATAACAGTAAATAACAAAGGAATTTATGAAGATTATAAACCTGGCAGTTAAAATAGTAGAGCAGATAAGAATGCCAGTCATCAGGTATAAACCAATTCAGTTCATTGCTCGGAAAGCAGCGGATTTGTCACCTCTGCACAGATAATGTTGACTTTGTGAATACCTTTCACGCAGCATTTTACAATTACAGTAACACATACCTGAGCGTGTTCTTCATATTTGATTGCATGACCAATCCCAGCTTTTAATATACCTGCTCAAATAACTGCCAGGAGCTTTTAATATATTGCCTCACCCAATACCTTTGCTTTATGAACACAGAATTGGGTCTTCACTTAAAATCTGCAGTGTTTTAGCCTCTTCTCTGCTCTGTCCAGTCCCACACCTCTCTCTCATGTCCTCATGAATTATCCAACTACCACCTTAACAACAAAGTGGTCACCACGAATTCTATCCCTTCCTAATTCCCACCAGCCAAGTCCCATCACAGTCCTCCTGGGGATCCTCTCTCTAGTGCACTGAACTTGACTGGGATGTTGCTCTGTCTTTGACCACCACGTTTAAAGACTCTGCCTTCTCTGCCTGTCAGGGCTTTAAACTAGAGCCTTTCCCTCTGCAACCACCTCTTCTGGAAACAACTGTGACTCCGGTTCTTGCTTGTAGGTCCCCAAGTCCATCCAAGGCTCAGGTGCCTCATTCTGAGCACGCAGATCCCCTCAAGTCTGTCTGGTCCATAACAGACACCATGTGCTAAGCCCCTTCACTACTTCACTTGCGAGGCCCCTTCACTACTTTCTCCAAGGCAGGACAGGGCAAAGCAAGGCCAGCTTTTGCTACTCGATAACCCCCCTCCCAGTCCACATCCTCCTGTTTTTTTACAGGTAGAAAGGACTTCCTTCATAAAGCAACTCTCTCATCCTCCTTCAAACCGTGAGTTCCAGAGAAGACTACCCACTGGTGTTGGTTTTAGTCAACCAGCTCATGAGCTGAGACTGATAGTGGGAGCAGACTGATTCTCCCCCAGTCCTTTTCTGTTCTCTTCTTGCATTTTGCATCTCTTGCTTGCCAGTCCTCTAAGACAAAGACTGTCTTTATGTGCTGTGTCTGGAACAGTGGGCCCTGATCCCAATACAGCACCACCATAGCAAAGAGTCGGTACCAGAAAGAAAACTGACTGTTCCCTAAAGTGGGTATGATCTCTGGGATAAGTCATGAAGACAAGGGATCAGAGGGAGAAAAGCCAGGCACAACTCACCACTCTAAAACAGTCAGCAAAGGGCCTCTCCAAGGGCCTGCTTTAAATGCACCCCATTTTTTCCAGCTCCTGCTCTGAAATCAGGCTGCAGGATTTGAGTGTCAAAGACAAGCAGGAGTTTCCACTGCTACCATCAAAACAAACACAAAATGCCTGGCAGGACTGTTTCTGGAGTTGTTGCACTGTTGTCCCCATCCTCCCAGTGACTGTGTAACACATCTGCTGTACCTGCAGTAGCGCAGGTAGAGGCCTGCAGTACCCAGGTCCCACTGCCAGCAACATTAAGCAGCTCCATGGCTCTTCAGCTGAGCCGCACGCACCCATCCGATTTAGCAGCAACATGTCATTCAGCCTAATCAAGTCAGGGAAGCAACACTCAGGGTGTCATGTTGGTAGATGAGTTATAGATATTCCAGGGAAGGGAGAAGGACCTGGGACCTGTCCTGATAAGGTCTCCTGGCAGCAGGTCCTAGGACCAGCTGCAGCACAGACCACATTGATCAGGCCTAAAACATGCCCATCCGAAAACCTCCTACTTACCTCTTCTGGAGAATGTTGCTCAAGACAGGGATAGGGAAAACATCCAGCCACTTCCCCAGCAGGGCACATTCTCCTTCCCTTTTCATCACAGCAGGGCAGCAAAGGGAAAAAGGCGAAACAGGATCATTTCCTTTTGTTTCCCTAATTTTTTCCCTCCCTTGCTGTCACCTGAACACGTGGCCTGATTGTGCAGTCAGTCACACAAGGACAACTCCACAGAAAACAGCCTGGCCGCTCTCATACAGAAGTATTGCAAAAGCACTGCTGCTTTGAAGAGAAAAGCTCCCAGCTTATCCTGCCTTGCAGTCCCCTCTGCTGGCAGATGCACAACTGCTGCTGCGAGTGCAGTTTGTTCTCACTGGCCGAACAGCAGGAGGATCTGGAGATTAGAGAGAAGAGAAATAAGTTACCAGATTTCAGAAGTGGACTTCACCCACTGTTGGGGAGGACACAGCACTTGGATACAACACACGCTTGTCCCTTCTATAACTGCCTCCCGTCTAGCATTCACCTCCCTTGGAGCCCCAGGAGCAGCTGAAAGCCTGCAGGTGCAGCTCAATTACACAACTCTCCCTAAATACAACTAGTGCCAAGTGCAATGCCTGGATTGCCGCACGCTTCAGGACACAGTTAGAGCAGGGCTGGGAAAGCATGCAAGTGTGGTCATGTCCAGGACCTTACCACCTCATCAGAACTGCTCCCAAACCCAAGTGCACACATCACCCAGCACGAGAGAGGAGGACAGAACGGATACCAGTTTGGTCATGGGAAGAGCCCTAAATTGGGTTTATAGGACAGGTAGCAGGAGGCAGGAAAACCAGGGAAATCTAGTAAGGCCACAGTGCAGGACAGAGGCAGGCAGCAAAAAATCCCTTCTTACAGTCAGAGAGGCTGATTTTCACTACTATAAGGGCTGATTTGGTGATTTTGGTGGGAAGGTACATAAGGGCATTAAAGGCTGGAGCAGAGTCAGGTGTTGGGTTTGGAGCTGTCTTGCAGACTGGGAAGATTTGCAGTGCAGAAAGCTCTCTGGTGCAGCTGTGCTGTGTGTCAAACACTTCAGGCAGTAAGCCTGGCTAAAGCCCACACCTGGATCCCACCTCAGTCCAGAGGACAAACATTTGCCCAGGGTTCGTGTGAGTTCTTTGCCTGGGACAAATTTCACACAGGGACATCTTCTATGTGAATCAAGCAAAATGCAAGTGCTTTTAGCTTGGAGAGTTAAGCTTAAATAGTGTACCTAAATTTCCAACCCAGTTTAAAAAACTCAGGGGCCCAATCTGCATGTATAAAGCACTTGCAAACACACGCTGCTGGATGGGAGCCAGAGCTGCTCGAATTGACATATGATGAGATAAATATGGAAGTGGTGAAACTCGTTATGAAAACCCTTGCTGGGTTGCTCAACCCTTATGAAACTCTCATCTTTCACCCCTATGGACAGACCAGTACGGACTGGTACTACCAACCAGAATGTACACCTTCAGCAGTGACTCTTTCATACCCATGCTGTGAAAAACAGACAAACAATAATCCAAACTTTTGGAGGTGGTGTCACCAATGATTTATGGTACACATACCATCAAAGCTTTTTCACTTGTTTTTTCTTCCTTTCCTCCCAACTTTAGCACTTGGCCACCTTCATCATGGACAAGAGCGAATCCATTGTGACGGTGGACGATGCCATCCGAAAACTCATGTTGCTCAATTCAAAAGAGAAGATCTGGACCCAGGAGATGCTGCTGCAAGTGAACGACAAGTCCATCCGCCTGCTGGACTGCGAGTCGCAGGTACCCAGAGGGCTCCAGGGAAAGTTACCTGCAGGTTATTGGGTTTGGTGTGTGCCCTTCCCATTCTGCTTGGGATGGCAATTTCTCAGGAACCTGAATAACGGCAAATCACTACCAAACTCCACTCCTAGGTGTGCAGGGGCTGGCTGATTTTAACTCAAATGCAGGCAGTTGTGGGCTGATTTATTCACAAATCCAGAGAACAGATACTACCCAGATTGAAGATGCCTTGAGCTGTGCTCCAGGCCAGCAGTATAACTGCTTTCTGTGGGAGTGATGCAGACTTACAGGTCCATGGAAATCTGCATATAGCATGAGCAGAGAGGGAAGGACCTATTATTTGCATTATAGTAACATGCAGAATCCCCTACCCAAGAGAAGTGTCCCATTTTGACAGGCAATACATGCACACGCACACAGGGCACCCAATCTGACAGGACAGAACAGTCAGAGAGTGGGAAAAGGGTAGCACTGCCTGCACTTTAGCAATGAGAAACCAAAAAATATTAGTCCCAGGTCAGTGCCAGGGAGTCAGTGAGAGGGCAGGTTCTATCACTGCTATTATCCAAAAAGCATCTTCCCACTGCTCTGCTAGGACATGTGACAAGTGCAGTTAAAGCACAATAAGATGATGGCAAACTTGTTGAAGCCTCATGCTGGGCCGTCCGTATTCAGGACTCAGAGAAGAACAAGGGTTCACCTCCATTTGCCATCCACCTCTCTTCTATTTCTCCTGGGTCCCAAGCACACACTGTCCCTCTGCAAACTGTGACATGCATCTTTGAAGAGCCCAGCAAATCAATGCTGAGAAGCATAAGCTGCGTTAGGCCTCCTCTCTACTCAAACAGGGATCCCAGGACTTCATATACAAGACCGTTCCCTGTTAGTTTAATAGAGCTCTCCATTACCTGACCCCATCCTTTCTCTTTTTTAGGAGGAGCTGGAGGAATTCCCTCTGCCAACAGTCCAGCACTGCCAAACGGTGCTGAATCAGATGCGCTATTCCTCCATCCTCCTCCTGGTGTGCCAGGATTCAGAGCAGCACAAACCGGACATTCACTTCTTCAACTGTGATGAGGTGGAGGTGAGCAGAGCGCCTCCTTGCCAGTGGAATGAGAGTGGGGTATGCTGGGAGATGGGGTACTGTGCCTGCAGCCAGAAACCCTTCTGCACTGCTGGGCCATGTGAGACATGGAGAGAGGAACCAGCACTGTGTGTACGAAGGAAACTGCAAAGTGCAGTGTGTGTGCAGGAATGACTGCTGGCTGCATGGATGTATTGATATACTGGCACAGCTTTGTTCTTGCATGTTCAAAGGTGTGGACTGGGCAAAGCTATGAGTGTCCTCATAGAGAGAGTATTTGCAATCCACCTGTAAGGTCCTTTCTAGCCCACCTCTCCCACTCGTGGCACCAAGGCTCTCACCGGCACATCCATCCCAGCAGCACAGCATCCAATCCCACCACAGCGCATCACGCGCACAGTCTGCTTGCCTTATTGGCAAAGTTTTCCGGGAATTATATAGGTGGAAGTTGTGAGCGGCCCTAGAGGTTTGCCCAGCCATTGATGCCTTCACATTAACGTCCCTAGGCTCCCAGCCCTCCTAAATTGGCACTCTCACCTATCCACATATTCTCGCACCGTGCACAGTTAGAAATGTTTGGCTGCAGCCTACCCCAAGGCCAAGCAAGCTGGTGACAGAGCAAATATGCCTCCTGGCTCCCAGCTCTCTGCCAGCCATTTCTTCCCTTGCCCACTTGGAGTTGTCAACCCTCTCCAAAGCAAAGCCCTTAGTAAAACATCCCTGTTTTGTCTTTGAGGCGGAGATGGTTCATGAGGACATAGAAAGTGCCCTGGCAGACCACAAGCACGGAAAGAAGATACGGCCACAGACACTCAAGTAAGTGCTGCAGGGCTGCAAGATATAGCTGGGAGTAAAAAAAAGCCCCATAATCGTATCTCCTGCAAAGAAAACTCAGGGCGCAGAGGCTGCCAAGCCAGCCCTGGACCCCATATGGATCCAGATGCATGTAAGATTTTAGCCAGTCTGAGCTCAGGGTTTAAAGCTGAATGAGAGCTAGATCTGATGGCATGAAGCTCTCACATACCCTTCTGGGCAGTTTTGTCTAAGGAAGCTGGAAAACAAGCCTTTTCTCGCTTGCCTCATTGCTGCGGCAGAGCCCAGACAGAGAGGTTCAAATTCCCCGTCAAAGATGATAAAGGCTGCAAATCAAACTCTCCCATAATTGCCATCTTCATGAGGACACAGATAAAAAGCTCACTTAGGCCTGCTAGTTGAGTCCCATAGCAATTTACAGTGGATCTGAATTTTGGCTGTCATTACTTTTCCTTGCTCAAAACATATCCTTTACATGCCTGGGAATGGAGTCTCAATCTCCCATGAGCCACCCCTCAGGGATTTTATACTCTGAAATGAAACACTCTAGAGGAACTCTACTGCTGACTGATTTCAAAGAAGGGTTCTTGAGTGTTGTGACAGAGCCAGGAAAAAATGGTTCAGGCGGTTGACTCCGTGCAAGGTGTCTCACCAGCCTCACAGACAGCCTCTGCTCTGAAGGACCAGCCAAAACAACCCTGCACCACTACCAAATGCTGTTTACTGAAAGTACAGGTCTTCCAGACCAAACCTGGCAAGTCCCACTTAAACCAGTCAACTGCTGGAGCTCTCCTTTGCCAAAGATGCGGGCTTTCTGCTTGCAGCCACCCCTCCCAAACCTGCAAGCCTCTGGGCAAAGGGGGAAATTCAGCCAATGCAAATAGCATCCCCTGGAGTGTCCGGTTCTTGCTCCTACTGCTGCATTCTCACAGTTGGGAACAGGATCGGCAGCCACTGATGCTGGCTTTGCTGTTTGTCTTGCAGAGCAAACCAAGAAAAGATAAAGCAGAGACAGTCTATCCTCCCACCACCTCAAGGGCCGGCTCCCATTCCTATCCAGCATGACATGCGAGGCTCACCGATGAACCGCAACCGGGTGGCACCTCCTTCCCAGCACGATCCAGGTACTGGGGGTGATCAGCAAGTCTGTCCTGGGAGTGGGTGACTTGTGCAAAAAAATCAGCCAGGACAGCCAATCCTCCTGAAAGGGCCTGTAATGGTTTTAGGCCCTGTATCGCTGGAGCACAGAGCCTTTTCACAGTGTTATGAAATAACACAGACACTACCAAACACAACATTTTGTTACAGCTCTGGCTGTGCTTTATAAATGCCTAAAAATTGGGCAGCGGCAAACATTTCAACCCTCTAGGCTAGCAGTAGGCATCTTCTGCTAAATGACAGCTCAATAAATCAAAGCTCCTCGAAACTCCTTGTAATGACATCTGTGTGTTGTGGACACTGAAATTCCTAAGAGAGATGAAAGCTCTTCATGAAACTGAGCAAACACATGAAGCTCAGACCAGGTACTGGTGATCTTAAAATGTACAGACAAGATAGACCTGGGTCAGCAAGGCAAATTCCTGGCCTTGCTGACTACACAGGAGCCAAAATTTTACCCAAAGAAATTAAGTGGTTTGCACTAATTTTGCTAGAATCAAGAGTGAAAATGCAGATTTAAACTCATCTCTCTCATGTATTAACCTAAAATCTTATTTCAAAACTGTCCTGACTTCAGTCCAGTTTTAGCTCTCTTGAAAAAAACTTGTATTCTTCTCTGGAGGAAGAAGTAACAGAAATAAGTTCCCAGATTCTTTCACTGACAAAAGCTCGAATTGACTAAAATGACCAACAAATGCTGAGCCTTTCCTACCACTGCCTGTTTTACCAGTTTCTCTTGGGGTGTCTGCACTCTTAATTTCTAGGTTCAGGGAAAACATGTAATCAAGGTACAATATGAAATACTCCAAATAGCAGCAGAGGAGAGAAAATACTCTTTTCCCTGGGATGGGATCTGAAGCCAAGGGGCTGATCTAGTCTCCTGAATGAAGAACCTATTTTAGATCCAGCTTTGCATAATGCAAATAAGATATGGCTGAGCAGAAGAGGCAGATGTGCTGGTTGCTTTTTTTTTTTTTAATAATTCATATGCATATGATACAGATTGCCATAAAAAACTTTCAGTTCTTCAGGGCTTCATGTTCCTAGGCAGGGCTAGAACCAGGCTTTTCTCCAAACATATGTCCCATTGAACGCTGAACAGCTGTCACAGGGTTTTTAGCATATGCAGGCTGTAGCTATTGCAAGGCAACAAAGTCCCCCTGCAAGGAGGTCTGCCACCATGTCCACTCAAGGACACTGCTCCATGGGTTCCCAGCAGTCCACTACAGACCTCTCTATAAGCACTCTTACGTGCGTGAGGAGCAGCTTTCCAGGCCCAGCCAAGGTCTGAAATTCACATTTGATATATCAGAGCTAGACCATCTATAAACACCTATATGCTGATGCCCAGCAGCTTTTCATGAAATGGCTACCCTTAACTCTTCCCTTCCCACTATGCTTAACATAAAGTTTTAAGTCCATTACATCAACAGGGCTGGGTGCTTATCCAGGCAGAATTTCTGAACTTGAGAAAACAGAGCCTGGTATGAAAGCAGCTGGCAGAAGAAAGTCTTGACTGATGCCTGTTTGCTGGGATTGCTTCTCTCTTGAAACAAATCTTACTGCTTTTTCTACAGGCCTGCCAAAACTAATCACCTAATCTTAACACTTAAAGATGATGTACATTTTTCACAGTCTTCTGCCAAAAACTGCCTTCCCAGTTCTCCCACTTTGTATGTTCTGGTGTCTGAACACCTGCTATTCTGGCCCTTTCAAATCCCGTTTCACTCAGTTGATACATCACTCTTTTTACAAGAGGCTACCTGAGCAATTGCTCACATTGAAATATTGCCATCTCACCTTGTGTCTGTCTTCTGAAACCTGGGAGGCACTTGTACATTTATTTATTGCAAGAGGATGCTTTCTACACCCATTAAAAACCCTTGAGAGACTGCACACAAGTTTGTACAAAAATGCTGATTTTTGCGCGGGCCTGCCTAAATGTCTGTCATGCAGAATTCCTGCCCTGATGCAGTCTAGCAACTGACAGTAGTATTTATTTCCAGGTCTTATTTCTTCATGGTCATCCACTGACTAGTCAAACTCATATCCATGGGACAACCAAGGCTCCTGTGGAGAGCTGGAGGTTGGAAGAGTGGGTATGAGTTATTCCCATCGCACTTCACATACACTTGGAGCGCTTAGCAATGGGAGCAGGGGCCATTCAGCTCCTCAGTGGGTGTAAGCTTAGTTCAAAGGCAAAGGAGTTAGTGACTCACAACAGCTGGAGATCTAGGCTTGCAGGTCTCTGCCTGTAGCTAGCAGCTGGTTGCTCTTTGYGATTCATTCACTGCCTATATTTGAAAACAGGCAGTGTATTGACACGGAGGGTTGGCAGGCAGATGCTGTGACCCTTGGAAATTGAATCGGCAACTTTGATCACCTCCCGCACGAACTGCTCTTTGAGAGCTCCTGAGGTGCTTTCATAACCCACAATAAATGACTAAACAACCCAAGTCAAGAGTTACCATCCCACGGGCCACAGTTCCTGTGTTAAATGGAGCCCATCCTCAGCCTGTGATGGTAAACATCTTTTTCTCTCCTCTCCCTTGTTTGGCAGACTATGAACGACGAAGCTCCAGCTCCCAGGACCACGAAGAATCCCGAGCTATCTTAGCACAGAAAATTGAAAAAGAAACGGTTGGTAACAAGAGTGGTGCATGGTCAACAGACAGAAGGAGGGGGGAAGAGAAGGAAGCAGGGGGACTGCTCCATGAAAAAACATTTTATGCATAGGTCGAGGGAGGTGATTCTCCCACTCTACTCAGCCCTGGTGAGGCCMCATCTGGAGTACTGCGTCCAGTTCTGGGCTCCCCAGTACAAGAGGGATGTGGCACTACTGGAGCAAGTCCAGCGAAGGGCTACAAAGATGATTAGGGGACTGGAGCATCTCTCTTAGGAGGAAAGACTGAGAGAGCTGGGCCTGTTTAGCCTGGAGAAGAGAAGGCTGAGAGGAGATCTTATCAACGTGTACAAGTATCTGAAGGGAGGGTGTCGAGAGGATGGGACCAGACTCTTTTCAGTGGTGCCGAGCGACAGGACGCGAGGCAACGGGCACAAACTGAAACACAGACACTTCCATCTGAACATGAGGAAAAACTTTTTCACTGTGAGGGTGACAGAGCACTGGAACAGGTTGCCCAGAGAGGCTGTGGAGTCTCCTTCTCTGGAGATATTCAAAACGCGCCTGGATGCAATCCTGTGCAATGTGCTCTAGGTGACCCTGCTTGAGCAGGGGGGTTGGACTAGATGATCTCCAGAGGTCCCTTCCAGCCTCAGCGATTCTGTGATTCTGTGATAGTTTAATCATTGTTAAACTGGCACCTACTGCCTATAAAGATGAGGTGAGCAAAACCAAAACTCCATCGCTGGGTCAGCTGCAATCTCTTTTTGTCCTCAAGTAGCTCTTCTGATTTCAGGACTGCTGCTCCCCAGCCCACAGCCAAGTCTTAATTTTCCTAACATCCATTAGCAGGGGACAGTTATCACATTGACAAATACAGCAGACTAACCCAGGCAGAACTTTGTGACTGAAGAGTGATGCATTCAGCTTAATTTCATACCTGTATTCCCCATTCCTGTCCATTCTTGCAGGAAAGGATGTGGGCAGGCACAGATAGGTACACGCTGGGATTTGGGCTTCCCAGATGCATGCAGTCCCAATTCTCTTTCACCTTGTTTTGTCGTGTTTCTGTCCTCACAGCAAACTCTGAACTGCACTCTGGATGACATTGAAGTGTTCGTTGCCAGGCTTCAGAAGGCTGCAGAGGCATTCAAACAGCTCAACCAAAGGAAGAAAGGGAAGAAAAACAAGAAGAAAGGGCCAGCAGGTATATTGCATCAGCTAGAACAAATGGGCAACATGAGGCATGGATGAAGGTTGGGAGGAAACCTAAGCAGACTCACACCCTAGCAAGGCCAGGTCAGTGCAGCAGTATGGCTATGGATCCAAAAACAGATACATCAGATCGGTAGGTCCTGCTGCTCCTTAGGAACTTATTCCATAGCACACACAACCTCCAGCACAGAGAGATATGTTTTGGCTTTCCTCATCTCTTGATTCTGAGTTGTTCTAGTCACAGCACCCATCTCTGCTGTCTTGTGCATGCCAGAGACCCGAATCTCTCCTGGAAAAGGACGTTCTAATTAAAGTGTCTTTCTCTCCACCTTCTCCTAAAAGAGGGAGTACTGACTCTTCGAGCAAGACCCCCAAGCGAGGCTGAGTTCATCGACTGCTTCCAGAAAACCAAACTGGCTTTTAACCTCTTGGTAAGACACAGAGGGGTATTTTGGTCCCATGCAGTGATAGGGCTGTTTCCCTATATATCACAATTACTAAACATTTAAAATGAAATTTGAACCAAAACCACTACCGAAGTACAAAGGTATGAATTCCAGATTTCTCTGCCATAAACAATCACAAAATAACCATTGTTTCAGGCTTGTGCAGGTTTCTCTGGTCAAGTTGTTAAACTGAAAATAAAGGCATAAAGTCTAAATTCAAAAAACGCACAAACCTTCCTGCCTGCCTGTGCAAACACCAGCATCATGCTCCCATGCAACAGGCACTAGGACCCCTGTTTCACAAACACRTTGTGCAGATGTGCATCAGCTCTGCCAGAAAAAGGAGCAACCCTTTCCTCTCCATACCTTCCTTCTCTGTAGGACAGCACAAGCATTTGTGCCCCTGCATGGGACTGGGGATAGCATACACATTAAAACAAACCAATTTCTTTTTGCCATGCTAATTTTAAGCCAGATCAGTTCCCTTACTAGATTCATCCTGTGGCTGCAGAGATGCTAGTCCAGCCCAAACTGAGTGGTGACACAGGATGGGACTGAACAGCCAGGGTCATGGCTTGCTGATAGCCATACCAAGGCTTATATAGACATCCTTACTGTTCATATTCAATTTTGTTTGCACGCTTTAAAAATCTGGGTGATTCTGTGAGAACTCTAGTCTTTGTTATCCTTCCAAAGCATAAAATTTAGGACTTAAATATATATACAAAAAAAAGATAAGTTATGTTCCTGTTTGATTCTGTGTACTAAACAGCTGTAAAGCTGCCTCAGCTAGGGGTCTGGGAAGTCTCCAGTTATAACTGATCACACTGATGTCCCCCGTTGCCCTGAGATTTCTAGCTCCTCCTTTGTTTCTCCTCTGGAGGAGCTGCCTTATTAAGAAGGGGATGAAGAGCAGGAACATAAAGATGTTCCCAATGCTGCCAATTCTGCTTAATTAGGTATGTGAGCCCGTCAGGGTGATGAGCCAGAAGGAAGTTCTATCAATTCTGACCAAGCTTGCCCAGTGAACACAGCCTAACAAGATCATTCCTGAGAAGTTAGTAAGGCTGCCCTGAGGAAGCAGCTGAGGATTTTCCAAGCAGAAAGAAATCCAGGCTGGGTTATTGCATCCCAGCCCTTTCTGGCTGCTCACACAGTCGAGATAAATACAGTATAGCCAGCACAGTCAACCAAACCCTTAGTCACAGCCTATGTCTACACTGGAGTTAGTGTCCTATCCAGTACAAGCCAACTTGGCCACTACCAATAGCATGATGCAGTCGCAAGCACTCATTACTCATTTGCAAGACTGAAAATCTGGGTAAATACTCTGACACGCAGCCCCACCAAGCTCTGCATTGCTACTGCCCCCCTATCAGCAGCACGTGAGCTAACGTGTAGGAAATTCATTCATGTATCTTAGCTCTCTCTGCACTCAGGCCTTGGACGTTACTGTCCATGGGTACACAAGCCCACCAAGAGCAGCTCTTCTCCAGGCAAGAAGCCAGGGAAAAGTAAGAAGGAGGCTGGGGTATCCAGGCGGAGCAGCACTGTTGTGTCTGCCCCCAGGACTTTGTCACGTGCCGCACAGCTGCGCCCTCCTTGTGAAGTGCCACTTTGCTCAGTTGCCCTGTTAACATCAATTATTTCACACTTTCCACTCCACATTAATGTTTAATCGCCAGCATTTAAAATGACTAGGCCTTGCATTTTGGTAGGGAAGGGGTCTGTTTTCCATTGCAGCAATACCAGCAGCATGAGACATGAGAAAAGAATAGAAAGGAAGCACAAGCTTTCTCACCAAGCTTAGCTGATTGCTGTTAATGCAATGCAATTCTTACTGTAAAGTAATCCTAAGCATTTTGCTCCTCCATTCCACTACAGTTTATTTCAAATACCAAGCATTTCACTGGAGTGGGCAGCTCTACATGCGCTACACAGGCAAGACCTTGGTGAAGATTTTTCCCTGCGGCAATTTGCCAAGGGACCGTGCAGAACACTCGCTCTGTTGTTTTCATTCACGCGAACTGACGGGATTTTCAACTTTGCAAGAATCAGAAGCAATAGGCCTTCGATTCTTCACTAATGCTTCCAGAATAAACCAAGGCTTTCAGTTTTCTCTCAAAACAGCTTTAAAGAGCCTGATTTTTACAGAGCAGCAGACGCTTCACCCCTTCCGAAAGTCAAGGCCCTTAGGAATGGACACCAAATAGAAATGATCTAAAACAGAATGACTCCTACTCCCCAAACATTTAATCTTCTTCCCTGATTTGAAGTGAACTATTAAGAGTTTCCTTTCTTTTCAGGATGTATTGTTAACTGTAGCCAGATATCAGTCAACAACAATTCCTCCATGTCACAGAACAGAAGAGTCAAAAACAGGTTAAGATTAAATGAGGTTTCCTTTCTCTTTTCAGGCCAAACTGAGAAAGCACATCCAGAACCCAAGTGCTTCAGAGTTGGTGCATTTCCTATTTGGGCCACTGGAACTGGTAAACCTTATTCACAGGCCTTTTTATTTCTAGTGATGCTGAGAGACTGAATAGACAGGACACTAGAGTGAATTAGGTAAAAATTTCTACACCTCAAGAGGAGTCATATTCTGCCAATACCCTGCAATGAAAAGCAGTAAGGATGAGTGATCTAACTAGTTTTAAGAGGGAGCATGGTTGTTTTCTCTCCATGTGACACAGTTGCTACAATCTGCAGGGGATTAAACTTAATGACCAAAGAGGTCCATGTTAATCCGTCATCCTAGGATTAGGGTATATAAATGCAAGTAAGACATTACTAGCAGTCAAAAGGAACTTGACCTGCAGTAACTATTGCTACATCTGCCATGGCAAAAATGCATGGGTCAGCACCAAGTTACTACAGTCAACTGCCAGATGCAAATGAAATCAGAAGGTTGGCGCGTATTGTGTGGTCCTCTTTGGGCCAACTCCCCCGTCAGACATAGCTTTCTACCCATATGACTTAGTCCTTTCAGCCTGGAGAGATTCATACTTCAAAAAAGAAGTCTACGGTTGAGTCTGAGATCATGATCGCAGTGGCAACTATTATGGCAGGGGAGAGGACACAACCAGCCCACCAAGCGAACTGTCTCAGGGAAACCCAGCAGCCACTGCCTTTGCATTCATAGTCAGCTAAATTATGCAGAAGAGTTAGGAGACTGCTCAGAGCTGTATAAAGCATTCACAGCAAAGTCTAGAAACAACACCGGCTCAGATTTAATTTCCAGCTTGAACTAAATGTATCAACACAAACCCTAGCAAATATGAGTTGTTTTGCCACATTAATAAAAACTTGGTGTGAACAACAGTGTGAGCATTCTGTAGTTTCTATTTGGAATCAGCCTAGTCCCACCTTCAAGCAAACACGGCTCAATATTTGCAGGTAGGAAACAGGTATCCCAACTTGAAAAAGAAGCTACAGGTGACACAGAAACCCTAAGTTATTCCATTTTTTAATGTGGCAGCTTATGATGTATCCTATCTCCAACAATGGCTAATTTTCAGTTCAGACATTGCTCTGACTGCAACAGAAAAATTCTTGCTTTCCTCTGAGCTGTCCCCTCTTCTTCAAAGATTTAGGTTGATGCTTCTTGAAACAACTGAGTTGATCTAAGGATTACCTGTTGTCAACAGGAGTCATGCAATCCCTTGGCACGAAGGCTTGCCCTTTGACTGTCGTTTTATCCCTTGGAGAACTCAGTCAGATCACAAAGTTGGCAGGGGAACTATTTGCCTTATTTGTCTGTTTGCTTTTTCTTAACAAAAACTGCCTGTTGAATGACTGTCAGGACAGTGCAAGGATAACAAGAGGATGCTGGGGGAGCACAGCATCCCTTTTAAGTAGCAGCAAACCATTCATTTATTTCAACTGTGTTGTGAAACCTCAGCCTTACGTATGAAGGCACAGAAGGAGTTTTAGAACTGCTAGTCTAATATGAAGTGGCATGGTTTCAGAGGTACTCACCATAGAGCGTAGAGTGGGTTCCTTTGGAATGGGCATGCACAGAGACTCCAAAAGATCAGAGCCATTGATTTTTCTGTCTTTGATTTCTGTTCTTTTGTGTGTGCTGCTTAGACATTTTGAACCCCTGCAAAATCTCTTGTATTTGCATGTGTTTGTGTGTAATCCAGATTGTCAATAGCTGTGGTGGCCCTGAGCTTGCCAGGTCTGTCCTCAGTCCGCTTCTTTCTAAAGATGCCACAGATTTCCTCAGAGGACACCTGACACCAAAAGAGATGAGCCTCTGGGACTCCTTGGGAGAGACATGGACCAGATCCAGGTGAGACAGGGCTGCCAGTTCACAAGGCTTCTCAAGCACTTGAGAAAGACAGTAGGGATGCTTAGTTTTATAGCTATGTCGGAGGGTCAAGGATAAAGGAGGATGTGGGTCTGTTTCACCCTAACCCTACAATTTTAATGGTTGCTTACAGCTCAGGGCATAGCATTTCACATCCTCTTTGCCCTGGTGACCTTGCCTCTGCCTGACACACAGTAATGGAGGGTCTCAGACCCATGCTCCTTGTGACCCTCACTGCTTATTCCTGCTTCATGTCCTAGAGCTGAATGGCCTCGAGAAGCAAACATCCCGAGCTACATTCCCAAATTCCGCAACGGCTGGGAACCGCCCATGGAAATCTTCCGTGGAGCTCCCTGGGAAATAGATATCGGACACTTGCAAGAAGAGGTTAGTTTTGTGCTCCCAGTCATCCTCTCCCTTCCTTTCCCCCTTCCTCCCACTTTCTCAGAGTGAGAAACATCTTTTGCTGAAGCCCTTGATGCTTTACAAGCTGGAAAGCAAAACTCATCCTGCCTACAGTAGTGAGGTCCTTGCTGGGTTTTATCATGACAGATTGAGACGTCAGTTCTCTGATTTACCTGAGGGAATGCAATGAACTGCAGCACAGGGCTTAACTCTGTTATTGGAGTGAAGTTCCAAATGACACGGTATATTAGCATTAAAACAGAGGAGCAGAGATCTGGGCAGAGTCTGCTGCTTGGCCAATACCCCAAGTGCACGGGATTTTGCTGCCAGTACCAAATCTCATAGCCTAATATACTCATGCAGCAGAGGCACACACAAATAGGCTAGCAGTTGTTGGGCATCCCTTTCAACAGGTCAGCCCTAGTCCTTCCTAAAAGTGAGAAGCTTTGGCAAGGTAACATGGAGCTGTCAAATCAACCATAAAGGATGAATAACCATCAACTGTACATAAGCTCAGCCTGCAGCTATTTTCTCTAACCTCTGTATTTGGCACAGAGGAAACCAGCAGTATTTCAGGGAGAGCAAAGCTGTCAGGTGCTTCTGACATCTCAAATTCTGGTCTGACCCATCTGTGCTACCATGGAGTTTGTGGTGGTGTTTAACAAGTAGTCAGCTCAAAACTCAGTTGGATCTGCTCACTCCACTTAAATATGGAAAGAAAATAAAGCCAAAAAAGGGCAAGCAATAATCAGCCTCAGCTCCTGAAAAATGGGAAACAGAATATCTGGAATTAGGTGAGCCTTTAATGAGCCCCATGGATGCTGGTTTCCCTGAAGAACATTTTTTTCTTTGGTGTGTGCCTCATCTTGACCAAAAGCTTCCAGGCCGTGATTCATCTACCATTATCACCTTCCTCATCTCTGACAGAGCTTTCCCCTTCCCTGGTAATACTGACTCTGTTTTACCTTTCCAGCTATCATCAGCCAATGGATATCCTTACCGTAACTCCTCACTCAAGCGTGGCCAGTCAGCTGATCAGACGCAAGCTGTGGATGCCTTTAAGCAGAACGTAACTCAACATGTAAATAGGTAAATATCAGCACCCCCCTGGAAAGTGGTGCCTTGGCTCCCAGCTGGTAACCTCAGAAGCACCCACCACAACTTATCATGACACCAAGATGTTTTGGCCTTTAGATAACTAACTCTCTGCTATTATTAATCCAGTTAGATAACTCTCTGCTATTATTAATTCAAACTTGTTAATGAGATCAAGAGAACTCAAAGATCCAACAAGCAATTATTCATGTAAACAGTGTCTGCTATTTAATCACCAGCTGGTCTGCAAGGAAATAGGTTACATGTGTTTTCCACCACAGGAGGCAAAAGTATTGACTGATTTATCTAGTCCATCAGTATGTTTTGTTTCATAATGTCAGTCCACCAAATTAATACTAAAAATCATGTGCAGAAGATAGCATGCTGCACTCTTTGTTCACTGAACATTTAGAGAAGTTAGTAGCTCTCCATTCAGCCTGAAGACACAACAGCTTGTGTGCAAGGAACTTTTTTATGAGGAGGAATCCATACTAAGGCATGAGCACATGCAAGTTTTCTGCCATTGAAAAATGTAGTGCTTAGAAAGAACAGTTTGATCTCAGCAGCATTGCATGGAAAACATTTTAACTGAGGAAATGCTGTTTTGTTTCACTGGAGGCAGAAGTTCTTCCTTTTGCTTTTGGTCACAACCAAAAGGAAAAACATTTACTAGAGGCTGGATAAAATGATAATTTGTTTTCAGTGTTGCCCATCTCTCCATCAAGAGACTGCCATGAAGTTGACTTCAGACAACTCTTCTTAATGAGATAAACCCAGAAAATGGAAGAGACCCTCCTCAAAAAAACCACCCTCTTGGGTGAAGACCGGGCCGTCCCTTTGCCTCAGGCTTTTTCCAAAGGATGGCTCTTTCACAATTTAATCAAACACTGTGCCCTGCTGTTTTCTATCATCAGTTACTCAATGGTAAAAAGTCCTTATGAAATTATTATTGGTTCAAAATTTAGGGGCTTTTTGTTTGTTTGTTTGTTTGTTTACACAGGTTTATGCCTTTCAATTTTTCATGAGATCTCTGAGTTTCAACAAACTCTTCCCAAATTACAAATGAATTCTCAGCCATACTCATCTGGCTTTACAGTAATTTGACATAAGTTATGAACTGTCTTCTGTTTTGCCCAAGCACAAGCCTCGATTACACTGAAGGTCCATGAAATCATTTAATATTAGAAGTCCAGACCCAGCAAAACACTTAACCATGCACTTTTTTGGAGCCAGCTCTAGACTGGAAAAAAGTTTCAAGCCAGACTGCCTTCTCATGGCTTTATGTTCTATTCTAAAACCTTTATGAGCTCTACTACTATTACCAAAAGTTCAGTTTCATAGCAAAATACCTCAAATCCACTTATATCAGCAAAATAATTCACCCCATCAAAGGTTCTGCTGGGACCATAAAATGCTACAGACACAGTTTGTTGAGTGGGGAGAGAATTATGGTAACAAATTCTGTTTTCCAGTTCCATCTTCCTCAATGAAGTTATGAAAAATGAGGAAAAGTTAGTTTACAGGCGAACGCTTAAGTCCATCTTAAATGACTGATAGATAAATGCACTTAAACAAACATGTTCATCTGTTAGTCTCAACACAGAAAAACTACAAAAATTAGTATTGAGTCCTGGAATACAAATTAGCAATGTGCCATTTTGCAAAGGTGACTGTTTCCCTGAGACACCACCCAGTTTAACTACAGTGGGGACTTACTGAACAGTAGATGAGGGTCTCTCTTTTTCCTGGGATGGGTGTCATCAGTTTTGGATTGGCAGAGCTATTTGAGTTGGCTGAGATGGGAATTCCAAGTGATAAAGCAATTCTTTTTACTTTGGAATATAGTTTATTGATGTGACAAAAATTTATGACAGAGATCTCTTTCTGAAAGAAAAGCTAGGAGTTAAAAGAACAGAAAAGAATTCAGCCAGAGGGTTTCACCAGCTTTTTGTTCCTCTGGCTTCACCTTTCACCCATCTTTCAGACTGTCAACAACAACTTTTCCTTATGGATAACATTTAAGAAAAAAAACATTGAAGTCAATGGTGCTGAAGCAGATACTGAAATTGAGAATGGGCTTAGATGCCTTCTTCACTTCAGACTAGACTTGAGCCAAGTCTACCTAGATGTTTGCCAGGATCACAGTCCTGGGACAGCTGCATCTCCTGGCATACCCATGCTTTTTTAAGGGTACTTTAAACTAGTTCTCTAACCAAAAGACACAATTTTAACAAAAATACCCATGCATCAGTATTATTATTTACGCCATGGCTTTTGGCTGCTTAGAAGTGTCATGAAAGCCCCAAGCAATAATCAGCAAAGGTCTCTCATGTAAAATCTAGGTGTGCACAAAGTGCTCCTTAGCTTTAAACTCCTCTGGCCTTCACTCCTTTTCTCATGAGTCGTTTACCTTCTGGAAGGCTACAAAAGAAATGACTTCTACATAGCACAGGCATTCCTCCCTCTCCCTGCCTTCAGGGCATTGCTGGGTAAGGCCACCACTCCCTTTCCTTAGTGGCAGATTCAATCTGCCTGCAAGCCTGCTCCAAACTCTCCCCAGTTACACACTTACAACTTATACATTGCATGTGGCTGCAACAAGACCAAGAGCTGTCCCAAATCAAGCAAACTAAAGACAATGCTACAGTCATGGGCATGATATAAAACCACTAGACCAGTGGTTTCAACCTTCTTCAGACCATCAAAAGCTATCTAATGAAGATAGTAAAATGAACTGAAACCTAAACATAACGGACTTACTTTTTAAAGTCATTTTACAGATGCCTCAGCAGACAGATAAGAGTCCACAGATTATAAAGTCACTGATCAAAACCAAGAACTCAGAAATGGGCAAACATAATGATAAAAACTGTAGTCATTAGCAGCACTGGAACCACCGCTTCACTGAGTTGCTCTAGCCTTGACATAAATTGGTGTAGCTCTACTGGAAGAGTATCCGACCTCCTGTTGGTATGCTCGCTATGAATATAAGCACTTGGGAACTGCACTGTGTAGCTGTGCTGGTCGCAAGTCATAAACAGAAAGATCCAGAGAAAGTGTGTCAAAATAGTTCTTACCCTTGCAGAACTAGGTACAACAGGTTTCCCACACTGCCAACATTTTTGGAATTAAAAATATAACACTATACCCATCCTAACTGGAGAAGTAGAAGATGGAAAATTTTCCTAAGCCAGGCTTAAAAACCATGAAAAATAAAAGATTTCATTTTGGGTCACAAAAAAAAACTTTTCTTCCACTTTTCACCAATTTTCATTTTTAAAGATCTATTATATTGATTCCATATCTCTCTCCAAATGAAAAGCCAGTTTAACATTGAAAACCATATATTCTTGTGTCAAAAAACTTCCAAGCAAAATTCTTAAACACATTCCCCTTCCTCCACATGTATTTTAGAATGAAAAACATTCAAGCTCACTTTTCCTGTGAACCTGCAGAATTTTGCTTCAGTGGATCAGCATTGCCTGGTTAAAAAAAAAAAAAAAAAGGACAGATTTCCAGTCATTTCTACTTGTGCTCATTTTTGATATCCAGTAGCATCCCTCTGCTCCAGCTTCAGAGCCTGCTTATCCCCTGCTTTGGCACATGGGACAGTTTCCCAGCCATCAGAATATGAGTGCTTCACACTTATTTTTCACAAGGGGTAGAATCAGGGTATTTTATTTGTGCTTTGTCAGTCTCCCCAGTCTTTGCTGCAGCAAAAATGGGGACGGGAAAAACTGTCTTTTGTCCCACTCTGAAGGCGGCAGCCTCATTGTCGCACAAAAAGGCCACTGTCCAAAGAGCCTTTTTTTTTTTTCTTTAACACAGGGTGTTTACTAAAACAAGGGATCAAAATCTTCTGCAAAACAGAGGAAAAAGGGGGCACTGCCTCCCTCTAACATAAGCATAAAACCAGCTCTCTACCTGAAGTGGCAGACAGTCATCACCACTTGTCTTTTGCGAGTGGACCTATATTGTCCTAGCTATTGGAGGGTCCTCCACTATAACTCCATTTTTTTACTCTCTTGAAGGAATTTTGAGGCACAGGGAATGGCCCCACCGAAGAGATATGCCAAAATCCGCTACGATTTCACTGCGCGAAATGCCAATGAACTCTCAGTGCTTAAGGATGAAATCCTGGAGGTAGGTGAAGGTGCTCAGGAACAAGGTGTGCCCTTCTCCCCTTTCCAGGAAAAGGAGAGAAGGCTCAAGACCGGCAAGTGCCAAGTCTTTTTCGCTTGGTATTTTCTGAGTGGCAACACAAAGCTTTGTTCAAATGTAAAGCTTTAAGCCTGAGCTGGAGCAGGCTGATTGAATGCTTCAGGTCATATGCTCAGCTGAAATGTGTCAGTGATGCCTTTTCTTAAGTAACGATGAGGAGGAAGGAAATATATCCCTGTAGCACACTACTCATTCACTTACTGGGCCTATGTTCATTGTCACCAAAAAAAAGGGGGAGTTATTTTCCAGGAAAACATCCTTTTTCTTAACCTCTCTCTTACTGCAACACCATTGGTAGCTGGGGAATGTAGAACACAACTCGGGTTCTACACACTATGACAGACATATGACTTGAAGCAATGTAGCTAGAATAAGAAAAGTGTGTGGTGCCTTGCTAGCAAAGTTCAACCTGGATAAACTGATTTATTTCAAAACCAGAGTTTCTCAACTATAGATCTATCCAGAGCTAAATAGAAATAAACATCAAGGCAGTGCAGTAATACCGTCACTCAGAAAAGTTTCCTCACCATACAGTGATTTTTTTAAAATCAGAGTTCTGGGTAAAAAGAAGCCTGCTAAAAGGAGCAAGGGGGAGATTGCAATAGCAGATATCTCAGCGATGGGGCTGCCTCCTTGCCACATCATGGTTATGATGCAATTATGCTATGTTATGACTATATTGTCTGTTGTGATGGGACATATTGTGATCAAGTTATATGACAATCCTGTAGCTTTTTTTTTTTCCTTCCATCTCTGGCAGGATTACTTTTAATGTTTTCTAATGCAAAAAGACAAAGCACACTCAGTCACTGAGGAAAAAGAGAGAGAGAGAGAGAGAAAGAAACAGGCAAATTAAGAAGGAACTATGAGTTTGTCAGCACCCTGGATCTATATTTTCCCCCAGAGGTGCTCTCCTATAGGCCATTATGATATGTTTTTGATGGTTTTCAGGAAATACTTCAGTCCTGAACTGGAAATAGTGTAACACAGGTCTGTTTGCCAGTTCCTGGACTCTGTGATGTTATTCTGACAACTTCACGTTACCGTGTGTTTTCCTTTCACTATATGCCATTCTCTATGCCATAAATCCAATGTTCTCACTAGCAAAGGTATTTTTCTCCTTTTCTCAGGTGTTGGAAGATAATAAGCAGTGGTGGAAATTGCTCAACCGGAGTGGACAGGCTGGTTATGTCCCTTATAACATCCTGGATGTGGTGAAACTGGAAGAGCTCGAACAGGTCTATAGTCAGGTGATATTTAACTGGTAATTAGCTACAGGGCATAACTAGCCACTGAGAATAACCTTGTAATTAGACTTTCCTGGATTTCTTAGGATACTGCGCACAGGTCTGCATGAGCCAGACCTCCCCCACAAGTAAATGACCCAGGATCCTGGAGGTTCCCGAGTCTCCTATGCTAAAACTCTCACATTTTGCCACAATCTTGCCTTCCCTCTCCCCAAACCAGGCATGTTGATCCCATCTGCTCCACAGGCTCACATTTTTCTCCCTCTCTGTAATGCTAAGCACATTGCCCACCATCAAGAGCACCTGGCAAGCAGGGTTATGGGGCAGGTGAAGGCTGAGGTCCTGTGCTGTAGAGAGCAGCCTGCTACTGAGAGGGACCCTAGCTCAAAGAGACACCCACCCCAAGCCTAGCACCATGACCGGGCATCCCAACAGAAAAGGTCTCATGTTGAGGTTTCATGTTACCAAATATCTGCTGGTCCCACTGGCTTGAAATAGTTCCACCTTTTGCATCTCCAAACCCACATGCTTCTCAGCCTATGGTTTACCATCTCCTCTTGTTGTGAAACCCTGCTGCTTTTACGGCTGTGCTGTGAACAGGATGAAGGAGCTAATGCAGCCGCAAAAACAAACTTTACCCAAAAAGCTGAGGTTTTTGTTGGGGATTAAATTAAAAACAAACAGTTCTCTCATCCAGTTCAGTTCAGCACCAGAAGATATCAGAGGGGTAGGAACAGGTTATTGGAGTGGAGGTAGATGGTAATACCATCTAAGTAAATATTAATGGAGTATTGCTCTCAAGCACCTCGTATTGCAAAAATGTGGAGGCAGAAAGTTCTAAATGCCCTAAGGAAGCACAGAATTGCTTCCCTTTTCGGTATTTCACAGCTTGGGCAAAGGACAAAGTGCCCCAGCAGACCTCTAGGCAAAAGCCCTCTTAGTCTAATCAAAATGATGTCAAAAAACTCTCTCCATACAGCTCTGGGCATTTGGCAATGGTCCCACTCTGCACCCAGTTACTAGAGCATTGAAGTTTTAGCTTCAAATGGCATTTCTGTTTTTCTCTCTTTATATAAAAATATTTTGCTTCCCGTGCTCTCCATCTTTAGGGACGTCCTATGAGCAGTAATGTTTGCATACCGAAAGGCTACAGGGCTGAGTCATGCTTGCTCTGAACTGTGAGAGCAGTCATCCACAGCAGTACAAACTGCGTATAAAACACCACGCCTCTCCACGTGGTGAGCGTAGCACAGGCTTCCCCAGGGTGTAAATGCCTTAGCAATAGGCCTTTGGTTTGGTTTGTATCCTTACTTACAAGATCCCCCCAGAGGGAGCTTGTTCCACACAGCTCCACCTGAGTGCACATGAACCTCAGCTGAGTGCTGCTAGATCACCACAGGGAGGACAAGACAATTTGCCCCTCCATTTGTTACTTTGGGAGGGAAGCAAAAAGCTTGAGAAAATGAAAAATGAAAAAAAAACAAACAACCCTTACACATTTTTTCTTTCTTATCATCTAGTCTAATCAGAGGTACAAAGGAGATCTGAGTCCCAGAGGATACGGACCATCCAGCCCAACTCACAAGCTACCTGCCAGCTATGCTGGTGATAAATGGGGAAGTGAAATGTTAGCGCGCAACTCTCCCCAGGATGCCAAAGAACGTATGTTTCCCGTATCGCGTTCCTAGCATCAGGGCACCTCTCACACCAGACAGAGCGACCTCAGGCAGCCAGAGAGCTTGGCACCACAGTTTTGCATTTCAGGACTTAATTGAAAAGTTTCTGTGAGCACATGCCTTTGCTTGCTGTCTGTCCTAGAGGTTTTATTTCTCTCTCTCTACTTTTACAGTAATGGTCTATCTGCTGTTTGGGTTGCTATGTGCATGTGTCCAGCACTACCTGTCCAGCGCATGTTCACTCACACAAGGCTCTGCACAAGGAGTGCCCTGCACCTTTTAAATAATGATAAGCAATAGACTACCAGTGATTTTAGAGGAGATGTACAAAAGACCAGGCCCTGAGATTTTAGAGAAGTATCTTAGGAAGGGTGCGTGGGAGCACAACACAGGAAACCCTGGTATTGCATAAACAAATATAGTGGGCACACAAAAATTACACGTTAGCTTAAAAAAATGATGGAGAAGTGGAGCTTTTGGAGCAAGGTTAGAATCACTTTATTCCCTGTAAAAGAACGGAGATAAGTACCCAGGAACTGAGCAAGGCCTAGTTCTGGTCAGGGCAGGATTTCTGCAGTGCAGACACCTTGAGAGACTGTCAAGGAGCTAACTTACGAGATGTTCTTCACACCCTCTGTTACCCTTGGGATGGCAAAGCCACACAGGGCTCTTTCTCCAAGGAGGGACCAGACAGTACAGCAGCCAACAGATCAGTCCTTAGGAGTTCACTGACTCACAGTATGGGCTGTCAAGCGGCTTGAGACAAGGAGGGTAAAAAGGTGATTTAATGTCACCTGGACCCTCCTTCCACCTTAACCTTCCTCCTCTTCCCACTTCTACTGAGTGCCCTGTGGCAACCAACGTCTTTAGGACACTAAAAGCAATCTAGTACCACAGGCACACAAATCAACTCCACTCACCTCCCTCATCACACCCTGGATACACTTTTAGCAAGCTGTCTCCCAAAGGCCACAGCTAGGGTTCATCCCCTCTTCAGCTCCTGCAGACTCCTCAAAGCAGGAGCCCTTTGGGGATAACAGAAAGGCCCATAATATAAGCATCACAGTCAGGGATCTATTAATAGCACTGTGTTATTTCCCACAGTCTTCAGGAGTTTCATGGAAAAAGTGATACTGGGTAATATATCACAGAAGTTTTATGAGTGTGTGGCTCCCTCTCCAGTTCATGCTTCCTGCCACTTCTATTTACTTGCACAGCAAAAGCCAGAGCTCTGAGGATTTGGATCAGCAAATTACTTATTAGAAGCAGCAGTGAGTACTGAAAAGTAGAGGGAGCAGGGCTACAGCTTAAAAACAAAGTTCAAATTGTAGGTGCTCCCAGACTCTGCCTTTCACACCAGGAGAAAATGAAGAGGCACTAGGAAGAATATAAATGGCAAAACAGGGGTATGGGAGAATGGCAACCCATTCTCAAAGACAGACAGTCGGGCCTCCATGTTTGCTCTCACACATGGTCTGGGTTTTTCTCCTCCCTGCTGCTAAGTTTGCAGGGCAGTTTCCTTATTTTAATAGCCTGAAGGGAACTAAGTAACTCAAAAACAGGAAGATGATGAATTAAAGCAAAAACACAACAGCAACAAAAGACTTCAGGGAAAACAGACCCTGTCTCTTGCTTACCAGCTAGCAGGCAGCACCAGTGGGAGCAAAGAGACTGCCAGGTCAGATATTTTACACTATTGAGCAAACTTCTGCTAGGAGGTTTTTATGTCCTTTGAATGAGGTTTGATAAACAGGAAAGGTTAGCAAGAAACATGGCATAGGTCAAAATACAGAATTTTATACAGATTAGGTCAAAACACAGGTCCTTACCAACACCTGCCATAGATACCAGTCACCCCAAATTAACATGTTCTCAAAACATCCTCTGATTATTTTGTCAAATATGACACACTTTTCCCCCAATAAGTGCTCTTCAACAGAAGTTTTCCAGTCAGTCTAGCTCCTGCAGACTAAAAGCAAGTACAGCTATAGATGTGAGCTCTCTTTTCTCATACCAGACCAATCTCTACTCAAATATGGATTGGAGAATATGTGTTTATTAAGTGAGATGGTTTAGAGTCTGCTGATAAATACCATGACAGAGAATACATTTTCCTCTAGAAATGATACAGCTGAATCAGTGATGATCAACATCTGAAACAGATTTCATTTCTCCTGGAAGCAGTAGCATTTGTACCAAGACTCTCCAATTAGCCAAATGGACGTGACTGAAGCAGTGAGGCCAGAATCTCGGACATGCAGTGCTTGTACCAAACCATGTGCCTGTCCTGGGGGACAGTCACACTGTAAGAAACCCATAAGCAGCTTTTTAGATTCAGCAATTGCTGTGTGGGCTAGGAGCATTTGGTTATTTTGCGATTCTCCCTCTCCATCACTCTGGAGAAGAATTGCAGAAATCTAGGTTTCTCCCAAAGAGAAAGTGAGGTTTCAAAAGCTGAAAGAAGTTGAGAATATTGGCTTGGGAGCACAGGACATGGAGATTCCTGCAGTTTGCTCTGGCTGTCTGTGAGCTCTCCAAAACTGTGGAGGTCTCCCTTAACACATTTGTTCTTGATGGAAATTTGAAGGTCAAAATGTCATTGCTCAACCTATTGCTCTAACAGAGCATGCTCTTTAAAACTAAAATACAAAAGTAAGCACATCCCTGCGTTTGGTGTGAGTGTTTACAGAGTTAATAAAAATGCTAAGCCACATTCTGATCTTCCTTACAATTTCAGTGCAACCACAATAATTTAACAGGATTTGTAACTGGAGACTTAATTTTTCTCACGACTCTCTACTTGTCCTCTAAAAGGTGTGCCTTGTTTCCCCAGAACTCATGCATCAAATGGATGAGCTGAATGACGAGTTGCTAAAGAAGATCACAAACAGTAAAATTCAGCCTCCCCAGAGGAATTTCAAAGTGGAAAAACCTCAGCAAGTTCTTGTGCCCCTTACCTTTGAATCCAGTGCTGAAGAAGTCAAAGCTTGGCTGGAGGCAAAGTCATTCAGCAAAGGGTAAAATCTGCATTGCTACTATATGAAATGCTGATACTTCATTTAAAAAGGAGTGGGGGAGGCAACTTGCAACATTTCAACTAGATTACAAGTAACTTTTATTTACTTATAGCAACTGTGTTGCAAATTAGATTGCAATCATATTTAATATGGTCTATATGACTAGTACAATATACAGCCCAAACTTACTCCCTTTCATTGTCCTATGTTATCAAGTAAGTGTTGTCTTACGCTATAGCAAAGCAGATCTAAGGAGAAGCTGCAAATAAAGGAATGGTCTCGCTATCCCACAACCTACAGGCAAATGCTCTATGACTTCCTAGCGTGGGCGCTTATTTGGACCCACAGTCAGCCAGTTCAGAGTGCTGAACTTACAGAAAAATAACTAACTAAACATGACCCGAGAGAGACTCTGAAATACCAATTCCAGACCACTGACTGTCCCCAGAGGAACTGTCTGTCCTAAAGGATCTCTGGCCAGACCCTCAACCAGGGTTCGCAAATCTTGGCAAACACACGGGCCAAAAAGCTGCATATAGTTGAGGGTCAAAAGTTATACTCCCTGCTCACTCTGCACAACTAGCTAAGAGGGGAAGCCCCAGGATTGCTTCCCAGATGAGACACAGGTTGGGGTGAAATCACTGTGTTACCTGTGGGGCTGGGCATGCACTGGATGCCAGGGTGACAACTGTGACACTGGCTTCACCCTGACAGCTTGCTGTTGCTCTCGCCAAGGACTTGGATTACCCAAGAGCTGCCACGTGGGTGCAGTCCCAGTGCCTGCCATGTGATATGGTCCTGATGCAGGGGCTGTACTTCAGCTGCTCCTGACCCTTTTATCTCTGACATCTCACCTTTGGGGAGAGGCCACATGCAGCACAATTACCCCCTCGCTTTGTGTCTTCCAGGACAGTGGATCACCTTGGCATCCTTACTGGAGCTCAGCTTTTCTCCCTGAACAGAGATGAGCTAAAGAAGGTGTGTGGTGATGAGGGAAACAGAGTGTACAGCAAAATCACAGTGGAAAAAAACCAACTAGAGGTAAGTAGCTTTCTGGACAATTCCTACCTGAATGGATGCCTCTACCACCAGTGTCAGGGTGTCCCTTTAAACAGGCAGTTTCAAAAAACAAACTAAAAATGCAGAGAATTTTAAGCAAAAAGGCCCAAAATCTGTAAGGCAGATCACCCTGGCTCTACTAAGGAATCTGCCTTCTCACTGGTGTCACTGATACTAGCTCTACTCTTATGGCATTAGTTAAATATTATGATTTAACTATAGCTTTAAGTTAAAATTCAAACTTGCTGTTTTGTTTCCATTCTAGAAAAACAGAGGGGAGTCAGAGCTCCAAGAAATTATGAAGCGTCGCCAGGAGAGGATTGATTCTGCTAATTAAAATTCTATCTGCTTTTTTCATCTATTAGTCATAGTAGTACAGAAAAAGGGAATGAAAGCAATGATTCCCAGTCCAGACAAGAGGCAGAAGTGCTCCACACTTAGCAGTGTAATTGCCATCAAAGCGACAATTCCTTGAACACTGTTGATAAGGATAGACACTAAGACCATGTCCCATCGGGAAAGCTGTTTTAGTATTGCATGAAGTATTTTTTTTTTATATCTATATATTTTATACTGAAATTTTATGTGCATGCAGTCAGAGCAGACCAGAATTCACACAAATTTGAATGTACGACAACGGCTGGATTCAAGCAAAAAGGACCCCGCAAAGCTTTTAACATAGGGTTATATGCGCTCCCAGCCCCCTCCCCAGCATTACTCTGGAAGAGAGAGCATGGCACACTGCACGGAACAAGCCGGCCTGTATGCTTAGAGTCTGGACCACGGAAATAAGTCTTTTTTCCCTCATCTTTCATTTCCTTCTGTGTGGCAGATATCCCTGGTATCCCACTAGCAAAGGCTGGTGACAGTTTACTGTCCTGCTGTCCTCCCATGCCCTCTTGTTAGATGAGGTTAGAATTGCAACACACATTATCTAAGACTGGGCTGCTTCTTTAAATACATGTACCAGTTACTGCAGTCTTTGAACAGCAGAAATGTGTTTTCCTTGCATAATAAAGAGTAGGATCTGAGCAAGGACTGAAGCGAGTTCAGCCTGATCAGCCCTGCTTACGCAGAGGCCAGCAACAGCTCAGGCTCAGGGCAGCTGTGCAGCAGCTTGCCTTGGCACTGATCCTGTATCGGAAAGCTGTAGTATTGCCAAACCCAGGCCTCAAACAATGAGAAGATAAGCCCCTAACATTTGCTCCCACCTTTAGTCACACCCAAAGCCATTCCCAGGGCATTCATGATTCATCCTCACCTTCACATCTGAATTGCAAAGAGCACTCTGAGAGGCTTCCTAAACATCTAAGAAACTAAATAGCACTTGGAATGGCTGTTTTAATACAAAATAAACAGCTACATTAAAAACATGGAAAATATTATCTAATTTAGTAGATGCTGTTGTTCCTCACTTCCTGTTTTTCTTAATAATGTTATGTGCATGTGTATATATCTATCTAGTAAAATATCTCTTTGGACTTTTACAATCTCTAAACAGAGATGAGGAAAAACTCCCTGAAGAGCAACTGTGCATAAGTCATTTACGCAAAGTTTTAAAAGCTCAAGCAAGCATATCATAGATTTCTTGTCCACATCAACATTGGCACTCACTGTATTTACATAATATCTAATTTTCCTTATAAACCCACTTGATAGGAACACAGTAAAGCAAATACATTTACCGGAACCGCTCACAAACTGCAAAGTCTTTGTCTTTCTCATTCACATGTTAACTTTGATTAACTTGAATGGAAATTCTGGCCCAGACTCCACAAAGACTTACACATGCGCTTTCCTTTACGTGCTGTGAATGGTCCCATCTCCATTGGAGAACACAGTCACCCCCTTGAAAAGTGAAGCATGTGCCTAAGTCTTTGCACAGCCAAGGCCAGTGCTCACACACTTAATGAAGAAAGCTGTGCAACTATAAAGCAATGGCTGGGGAACAGGTGTTTTAATTAAAGAACACTGATGCATCTCTTGATTTGGGCTTGTTTTTCCAAAAATGTTTCTAATGGATAATGTATTTTCTTAAGCTTTAAAGAGACCATTGTTAGCACCAGCAGAATTAGGATACAGGCAGGGAACTTGTAGAAGAGGATCATGTCTTTAGTCACATCAGTCTTGCCACAGTGACTGGAATTTGCAAAGGACACTGGTCTTGCTCAGGGAGAAATGAAGAGGACAATCCTCCTGAAAAGCCCTGGCTCCGGATTAGGGTAGAGAGGAGAAACAGGTGTGAACACTGGGAAATCATTGGTGTTATAAGCACAGGAGGCTAAATCATTTCTAAAATTAAAATAAAAGCAAATGGTGAGCTAGGAAATATGACACCATTCTTATCTTTGTATATAAAGAAAAATAAATCACACAAAACTATAGCTACTTGGGACTATAATAGCAGCATATACGACAGTTCTGTAAAGCTGGGAGCCACGGGAGCATTTCATAAAATGAAAATGTAAGTAAACCTTATTGCAGAAGTCACTTTTAAAATTTCCATATGACTGAGCTGTGCATCTGTTATATTTATACTGCCTGCAGATAATGCTATAACGTACTGTACATTAATGTAATTGAACGAAGGATAAAATGCTATAACCATGCACTGTATAAGATTTATTAAAATAGTTAAGTTATACTTATAACTCCATCTTTGTCTCTCTCTCCTGGACATGAGTGAAAATAAGAGGACACAAAAACAGTTGTTAAGGCCTGGCTTTTCATAATGAGTTGCTGCTATGAGTGTGTTAAAATACACAACAGAAGATATGAAACAGCATGTTTCCTTTTGTTTTGGGGGACTAACATTCAAGAAGAAGGATGTTATGGCCTTGATAACTATTCGTATCTAAAAATAGGGGTAGGTGAAAATCCCATATATGATAGCAAACAAATGCTGGGAAGTCATGGGCTGAATCCCAAACTTCCCCTTTCTTGGCACGTTGAAGCACAAATCTCTCTCACCCCTGGATGATGCAACTCAGACAACACACCAGCATTTACACATAGAGACACTGTCCAATACTACATTTTGCACTAGCAATCTAAAAATGCCCAATCCTGGTCAATGACAGCTAAAGGAGGGCTAAGAAGAAAGGGAAGGGATTTACAAAGAAAGCATTCTTGTACAAGCTTTGCAAGTCTTGGCAAGGTCTTTGGAGACAATGAGAATATGTTTCCTACAGCAGTCATACAGTTCAGCCAAGCCTTAAAACTAATGCTTCTTTCCATCATCCTTTCTCTGGGTTGGACAAAGTACGAGAAGTTTCTACAGAGCTGTATTCGGGTCTGCCAGGCAGCTAAAGGGAAACCACTGTCACAGCTTCCACAAGTGAAACAAGACCAAATCAGGGGAATAGCATGATCCAAACGGCCTCTGTTTAAAGGCCAAGTGACAGATTCTGCAACATTCCCAAGTCCCATTCCCTGTTTCAGAAGCACAACCACATTAACTGGGCCTCTAAATAACTAACGTAGAAGATCACCTCTGAAACTTGAACAAAGTTGAGGAGAACTCAGCCCCACGTGCCCAAAGATTACGTGTTGCTCCGGTCAGGGGGTGCTGTCCGGAACAGCGGCGCAAGCCGGAGCTGAGGCAGCCACGCCACACGTATCCTTGCCGCAACAGCGGGGAAGGAAACGTGCTGCCACGCAGAGTGCCTTAAGCAGGCTAAAACGTGAGGTACGACTGCAGGCTTTCCCCGAGGCTGTGAAACGGGGCGGGTGCTTGCCGGACAAGGAGCAGCCCTGCTGAAGCCATCTTATCTCACCAGCAATGGACCAGGGCTCCTGGAGCGGCCTCACAGAGGCCACCCCGCCAAAGGGAGGCCTGGGCAGCCGGTGCCCTTCCAGGCAGCCGAACCCGAGGAGACCCCGCAGTGCCTCGTGGGAGCTCCTGGGGACATGACGGAGGGCTGCGGCTCCCTCGAGCCCCGCGGGACACCAGCCTCCCCCGCGGGCAACGGCGGCGCAAGGGCAGCCGCATCCCCCTGTCGTCATGGTGACGGGGTTCCCGACCCCCCTCCTCCGGCCGACCCTCACCACCCGCGAATTCAGCCAATCAGAAACTTTCTTCCTTCCCCCGCCCTTTCGCGGCTCCTACTGGCCGGGTCCTTCTTCCACTGCGCTCTTGATTGGCTCGCCCTCTCTCTCTCCCCGCCCCTCCGCCCTTCTCGGAGGGTGATTGGCTGCGGAGGAGCAGGGACGGGTAGGGGGTGCGCCCCGCCTCCGGCGGGCAGGCGGTGGCGGCGCCACAGGTGTCGCGAGCGAGCGAAGCGAGCGCGCAGGCCGGTTCCTTTCGGGGCATCCAGGATTCCTTAAAGGCGGCGCGCGAGCCCCCCCCTCCACGGACTATGTCGGTGTCCCCCGTGAAGCGGCAGAAGATGGAGTCGGTGCTGGACCAGCTCAAGCACCACACCACCGTGGTGGCCGACACCGGGGACTTCAACGGTGAGGGGAGGCGAAGGGCGGCGGGTGGGGGGAGGGGCCCGAGCCGGTGGCCCGTCTCGTCACCGCACCCCAACCCCCTTCCCCGGGCAGTGGGCGCGCCCGGCCGAGGGAACGAACCAGCGCAGCCGGGGGGAGGGAAGGGACGAACCACTGCGGGGGTGGGGGGCTCCCCGCGCGCCCTGCGGGGCCCGGCCGCTAGGCGGGCGGCCGCGGCGCGTTGCGCAAGGTCGGCGTTGGGAAAGGCGCCGTTGCCGAAGGCGGCCCACGGACAGCACGTTGCGTTGCGGCCGGTAACTTTCCTGGCTGCAGCATTACTGCAGCCAAGGGTAGTCAGGCCTCTTGAAGGTCCCAAGAGCTAGAAGGGCACTACGTTTCAGCGCTGGTAAGTTATTCCAATGATCGACTGTTGCGGCTACTGTACTAGTTACTGGACTCCTAGACTTTGCAAAGCCTGCCTTTGTAAGAAACCTTGAACCACATAATATCTTCGAAACTGAGATCTGAGGAAACTGCTCGTATTAAAATGTGTTGTCTCTCCATGCGTTGCAAGCTACTGGTAGTAACACCACTTCTGCAGTTACAGCATAAGTGGTTCTTACCCCGTTTATTTTTAAATTGAGATTGAAAACTGATGAGCAAAGCTCTCTGCCAGTTAAGTTTGCAGGTACTTGTTTCTCCTTGTGCTATAGATTACATTTAAATCCAGACCTTTGTAACTGGCAGGTTGTAGGTTGGATCCAGCTCATCAAATACATTTGCCAGACCCTCCAATGACTCTTTCTTTTCCCCAGGGTTTGACCTGGTGCCTTGTAGAGAGAATGTACAAACCCAGACATTCAGCACCATGTGCTGTTACTAAGATGTCAAGCCTGCATGAGTCACTTGCAGAGGAAATCACATTTGTTGGTATTTTAACACACTTATTCACTTGTCCAGTTCAAATGTGGATTTGGCAAACATTAGCTGAAGGTCCATACTAAGAGGCAGACTCAAAAAGAGAAGTTCTGTGGGGCTAATGAAATTGCTTTTACCAAAAGCCAATGCATTTTTTTCCTATATATATTTATATATAAATAGGAGAAGCAAAGCAGTTGTGAGCAAAGAAAATAATGCAAGAGTGCTTCTGTTTTTTTTGTTTTTTTTTAATCTCATGAGAATGAGCAAGCACTCCCCTTTCTTATAAAGGGAGGTGGAGTTAGATTATGAAGCCACTTGTTCCTGAACTGTCATTGTTTGAAGTCCTGTACAGACAGGCAACTTTTTCAGTTTATCAGAACTGAAAAATCCCTCCATTGAATTTCACTGGGTTGTGTAGAGCAACATGTTTGGAGTCCTGTTCTGCCATCATTCAGAAGCCTGCAATAATCTGTCTCCTACATAGTTAATCCTATAGTGATGAATAAGCAATCTTAAATGGCTACCATCAAATGTCTTCCTATGTTAGTGAATTTAAAACTGCAGAGAGTTAGCAACAGCTCAGGTATGTGTCCCAAAGATAAAGCTGTGTGTTTATATATGTGTATACATTGACACTAGATAACACATACCTGCTGTATGTTTTGGACGGTCTGATTTCAAGAACTGGGCTGAGTGAAACATGGAGAAACTGTTACTTGTCTTGAAGAGCTGGTCTTGCATGACAGGGAACCACAGCATCTGAAAGGTATAGAGCATTGATGCCATTTTGTCAAGCATTAAAGTTAGATAACTTTAGGCCTGTAAGATTTACATACCTTCAAGTAAAACGTGTGCTGAAGTTGCATGAATCTAAAACACTCCCTTGTCTACAGTAGGGAAAAGTCATAATAATGGCAGAGGGTGTGTGTGGTAGGAAAGGGGCTGAATGCTGTCTACTGGAAGTTTTAACATGCCCTTTCAAACACTTTTGCAGTTGATCTCTGGCTACCAGTTGTTGAAAACTGGCACGAGAATAACTGCACCTCTTGTCACAAGTGGATCACTTTTATAGTGCGAACAAGGCTATAGTCAGCATCTGACTCCTAGTTCAGGTTAAACACTTAACTGATTAGGGTGCAGTTGTTGCTAGACTCTATGCCAGTTCTTGTGTAGATATAAAGCTTGTCTGCATCATGCTCCATAGAAAAAGGTGCTGGTTGGAACTGCTCCTGAAGCAAAAGACAAACTCCTTCACTTGTATTTGTAGAAGTAGTGGTGATTTCTTTTGTAGCTGAACTAGCTTGTTTTGCTTTTTGTCTAAGCCAGACAAATATATGCTTACTCTTCTCCCCAGTTCTCCTTGTGGTCACGAGACAAAAGGTGGCCCAACAGTGGATGGGATTCACAGACCCCCACCGAAAGCTTGTGCCAAACAGCTGAAATACAGGCTGTTTTTTTGTTTGTTTTTGAAAGAGCTATTTTTGAATTATACCATCAGCCCTATTCACCTCACATTGAATTAGCATCTGGAAAACACCAAATAACAGTTATCTTCTGAGTGTCTATAGGAATACCTACCTAACCCTTTATAGAGAAAAGGGAATCAAAGAGTTTGTCTTAAACACTTGCTTTTAACCTTTAGGAAAACTGGGTAAAAGACTTAATGAGATTACTAATACTTATTGCCAGAGACCTGTAAGATTCTTCACAAATCCTGCAATTCTGGAGATAATTAATAAGCTCTGTCAAAACATACTTGTCTTAAATTGTTCACTGTGCTTCAGAACTGAGTTTTGCTAATGTACATCTTTATTTTAAGCAATATCCATATAAATTAAAGAGTATTTTGAAGGACCTGTTAGTATGGAATGGACCTATCTATGCAAGGACCAGAATCACTGCCTAGAGGAACTCATTGGGGAAAAAAGTACTTACTTTGTTTTTGCAGTGATAGAAGAAAATAGTACTTTATCAACTTGATTTTTCATCCCTGACTGCAATATGCTGAGGAAAAATGTGCTGGTAATAAAATATCTTTATTTTTGACATTCAGCTGTTTTACCAAGAGAGTTTGTAAGCAGAAATCACTGAAGGGCCTGTAGAGGCTCTCATGCATGTGCTGAGTCAGACACTGCATGCCAAGCAGCTCAACTGTGATTAGGGCCAGAGAATGCACAGTAACAGCCTACTTTGGTAAACAACTAATATCACCTGGAATAGGTGTAGTACAGGGCTTAAGATAAGCCAAAGTTTCAAATATCGTATATAAGGAAGTAAGCCTGGTAGTACAAGGAAGTTACAAGAACAGAAACTAAGAAATTGTGTGCAACTACTTAAAACGCAGTAGGTAATGATTTTTTTAAAAAAAACTTAAAGAGATGAATATCTTTCTGGTTTCAACAGGTTCACACAAATAAAAAAACCCAAATACATAACTGCTAGAAAGGGAGAAAGGTTTCTTTTTCTTTCCTCCTACCCTGTGATTCTTGGAATTCAGCTACATTGTGAACATAAGGATACATGTAAGAAATTTCAGATTAGTATGACTTCTCTTTATGATGTCATTTCCACAAGTTTATTTCTTTTGGGTAGTGCCTAAAGTATTGGGTAAACTTTGCCTGATCTTGTTACTGTAGCCTTGTTATCCTTGAACTGGAACATCTGGCAAATCTGCCAGTTTTTAGGTAGTGGTATTTAAACAACATTTTACAGTAATCTGTTCTATCATGAATGTTACTGTCCTACAGCCATAAGTACTTACATTCTTATATATCTGAGTAAAATCCTTTTACTTACTCAGGCCTGCTAATTATTTTAAGCAGGCTATTTTTATTTCCCCAGCAATTGATGAGTACAAGCCCCTAGATGCCACTACAAACCCATCTCTGATACTAGCTGCTGCTCAGATGCCAGCTTACCAGGAACTTGTGGATGATGCAGTTGAGTATGGAAAAAAACTTGGTGGGTAAGTAAAGGTTTGGTGGGGGTTGTTTTGTTTTGTTTTCTATCTCAGTAGATCTATATTTAAGATGCCTTGTTTATGTAAATAGCGTTTAATATTATTAGCAATATTCTAGAATTTTCCCTCACATGCTCATGGGCATTTCCCTTGTCCCAGAAAGCCTCAATCCTAAAGAAAAAATTCTTGTTGCTAGTTTCAGGTGTGCTTTTTAGAAGTGCACCTCCATTTAACCATTCTGACATGACATTCTAGGATTTCTCAGGAAAACAATCTGACTTGATAGCATTATAGGAGATGGTGTATGAAGGCTAATATTATTGGTGATACATGGAAGAGAGAGAGGGCAGAACATGTACACAGAGCAGAAGTGGTTACTTGAACAGTGGAACAATGTTAAATGGGTTGTAAAATTCAGATCTTCAAATCTATGGCAAAGCTTGAAGACATTACTATTCCCCACCCCCAACCCATAGAAGTAATTGTATTCTTTTTTTCAGGTCAGAAGATGAGCAGATCAAAAATGCTTGTGACAAACTTTTTGTATTATTTGGAGCTGAAATACTGAAGCGGATACCTGGCCGTGTGTCAACAGAAGTAGATGCAAGGTTAGCTTTTTTCCTTTGGGTTACCCTGTCTATGTATACATACAAAAAAGACATTACATGAGTTGGAGAAAGATATTCTTGARTGGACAGCTCATTGTTACAAGACTAGCAAAAACTTGTATTGCTACTATTYGTTCAGTTGGAGAACTGGTTTCACCTAGTTTGCTTGACCAGGATTTGTTCTCATGAAGTTTTGTCACCAAGTTATAATCAAGTAATACAGAGTTTGAATTTTGGTCATCCTCCTGTAGTTCCTTAAGCAAAGGAAATCTTATGCTTCCAGTATATTTAAAATTTTGCTCATTCTCTTCTGTGTGGTATTGTCTTATCCTCAAAAGTAACCAAAAAAAAAATGTTTTTAGCAGTTTATTGCAAGACTTGCATAGGATTTGTCTTTGCTAATTCATTTCTAATTTTCAGATTCTACATTCATTATGAAAAACTTAATAAAAAATTTAGTCTATAATTCTCAAAGTTATCTCAAGTTCTGGATCCTCTTAATCAAAGAGTAGCAGTGCTGCCATACAAACTGCTTGATGGGATTACAAGGGAGTATCTTCAACCAAGAAGAAAAAGCTATTGGAACAGAGATGCTAATGAAATAGGACATAGGACAATGTCCTGAATGTTTTTGTGAGAAGGAAAAAAAAAAAAAAAAGAATTGGAAAAAAGCTCTTGGTTTTAAGCAGTCCTGCTCTTGTTTCAAAGGTTGTCCTTTGATAAGGAAGGAATGATTCAGAGGGCCARGCGCCTCATTGACCTTTATAAGGAAGCAGGAATTGGTAAAGATCGTATTCTCATAAAGCTCTCTTCAACATGGGAAGGGATCCAGGCTGGCAAGTAAGTATTTTTGTACCTGGTACACTGATTCATAGCATGTTTTTGGCTGTTCACGGGCATTTGACAAATGTRTTCTACACTTAAAATAAACAATTGTTTTGAAAACATTGCTCCAGGAAATCTGTTACTAGGGCTATAGCTAACAAGCAAGGTGCTATACTAGAGCTTTTAGCTGAAATAGGAAAAGTTTGTTTCTATGAGGGCCAGACTGTTCCTAAGCAGAATTTCCTGAGATACCATGTTAAGTGGTCTGCATTTTATGCAAGGAACAACACTGAACAGATCGCTTGTTTGACAACATGCATAATAGTGCAAAACATATGGTCTGTTACCTTAAAGCTTATACACYGTAGCACACTTCTAACAAGGTTTTAAGCCAAGAACTTCAGTAGTTTAACCTACTAGTTTATTATGAGAATGCAAAGTCAGTAGGTGAGAATCGCCATTAAGTCAGCCTTTGTCTACAGGGTTCTGGAAGAGGAGTATGGGATTCACTGCAATATGACCTTGCTGTTCTCCTTTGCTCAGGCAGTTGCCTGTGCTGAAGCTGGAGTTACTCTGATTTCCCCATTTGTAGGACGTATCCTGGATTGGTACGTTGCAAATGGGGATAAGAAAACCTATGAGCCTTCAGAGGATCCAGGTAAACTTGCCTTTAACACATTGCTAAAAACATGTTAACTACTCATTCAAACTGCAAGTTACTTTTATAAATCCTCTTATGAAACACATGACTGTTTGTGTGTTATGAGTAATCTTTGAGCTTCCCATGAATTACTCTGAAAGTTGCTAATTTCTCCTCTTTAGGTGTGAAGAGTGTCACTAAGATCTATAATTACTACAAAAAGTTTGGCTACAAAACTATCGTGATGGGTGCTTCCTTTCGAAATACAGGAGAAATAAAAGCACTTGCAGGCTGCGACTATCTCACTATTTCACCCAAGCTTTTGGCAGAGCTCAGCAAAGAGTATGTCAAGTTAACTCCCACACTCAGTGTTAAAGATGGTAAGTCCATTTTTATTGTAATACAGCCTTGTTCTGTCTCCCTTTAATACTGAGTACTAGCAATATATGGTCCTATCTAGTTCTGTGCTGCTTGCTTCCATTCTGTTTTAGGATAAAGCTTGAACCCCTCTCTAAAAGGGGTATTACAGTTGCATTACAACTGTAGTGCAGTTGCTTACAYATAGTCACTTCCTTAGGGTCTGTTTCTGCTGAGCACACTATCCAGAATTAAGATATTGAGTGTGCTTAAATAATGTGCCCTCTTGTGGGTTCTCCTTTCCTCACCCCCAGAAGACAGAGCAGAAGAAGGAATTTTATACTTCTTATGCTTGGGATGAAGTGTTACTAAATATTARCAAGGATGACAAACTTTGTTTAATCATTATGTTAACAGTGCATTAGTGAATGTTCTGTTAGTCCTAGATGTGTAAAGAGTCTCCCCCCCGCCCCAAAACTGTAGAAATGAATCATATACAAGACTAAGTGATTTGTTCTAGTGATATTTTGCTGTGATGGTTTTGAATATACATTCCCACTGCACCATTTTTGCTTTTCCTTAGTCCTACTAGAATTTTACTGCAGAATTTAGAAGCTCAGAGTTGTGCACAGCTGTAGCTATGGGTTACTATGTAGTGTGCTAGATAGCTGGTAGGCATATTATCAATTGGACTTTTGTTAGGCACTTGCYAAATAATCAAAGACCTAGTTGTTGAGCATGTTTGCTTAGATTGTCTCATTGCCTTAGGACTTTTGCATAATTCTTGCTAGTGAGCCTGAAAGTATCGTACCATTGAGAAGCAGATACAAGATAATGCAATACACATGAATATTGTATTTTAAGAGAAACTGATTATCTAGATTTYTTAACACACTGAAGTAATAGTACAGARCAGGAGTGTTTTCACCTTTACATTTGAAAGTGTACTGATGTAGCAAGTCATGTTGAAAGTKGTGCTTAGAATTTTTCAACTGTTAGAGATGGTCAGAAACTTGAAATTTTTAGGAAGTTTGTGGTATTTGAATCAATACCAAGCTGATAATTTTTTTTCTTTCAATTCTCCTTATACAGCTCAGGCATGTGATCTTGAGAAGATCCACCTGGATGAGAAAGCATTCCGCTGGCACCACAATGAAGACCAAATGGCTGTGGAGAAGCTGTCAGATGGGATCAGAAAATTTGCTGCTGATGCAGTTAAACTGGAGAGAATGTTAAAGGTAGATGCTATATTGTGCTGCATCTTTCTGTCTCTCAGGTTCCTCCAAATAAGCAGCTGTRGGTTAGCTGAAGTAAGACTAGGAACCTGCTAGCAAGTCTGATCAAGTTTTATACAAGTGGTGTAATAAGYAGCAAACTGACCACCTACATGGAATGAACTTGGTGTCTGCATTTGAAGTAAGCTTTGCTTTACAGCATGTCAAGAAGGAATTCATGCCAGGTGTATATAGACACATCTGCTGGGAGCCCAAGGCAGTATTTAAAATGGCAGCTAATCAAGATAACACTTTTGTCTTAAGTGAAAAGCCCCTTAAGTCTAATTCTAAACATGTTAGCTTGTCAGCAGTGATACAAGACACAAAGTTAATACTCTTCAGATAGCAAGTTGGAAATAAATCATACTTCCACTCATTGTAGAAGGCACCAAGAACAGACACGTTGAGTATAGCCAGGCCATGTGAAAGTTTTCTGTCAATATAGGGGAGTCTTTAAATGGAACAGAGTTGTGTGCCAAGGAAAAAAAAAAAGTATCATACATTAAGTATACCTGATCTAGGCATTGGTTCTTGGTGACTGACAACTTCTTATATTGACTAAAGCCTGCGTTATTAAAGCACAGTGCACTTCCCAAACCTTCGCTAAACTGCAGTTTGTTCACTTGTTTTTCTAGGAGCGAATGTTCAGTGCTGAAAATGGAAAGTAGGAAAAATCATCATTTTCCTGGCTGGTCAAGACTGAATGAGTGGATCATTTGAAGTTAAATGGATGTACAAATGTCTTACCTGTAAAACTTATATGCTATATATGGATAGATTTCTGTATTATGCTTTTTTAATCAATTTGCAAAGGGACAAATGGAAATTCAATTTTTGTGGCATTCTTGTCAATACATTCAAATTAACACATACTTTCCTTTAACGTGATCATTTCACTGCTGTAGGGGATTCAGTTCATTGTGCTGACATAGTATCAATATTCCAATCAAAGTTATAATGCTGCAGTTTGTATACAAAAAAAAGGACTTTTTTTAAATCCACTTTCCTAACACATTAAGAAGGTAGTTTCATCTTTTCATAACCTTACTGTGACTAAAAAGGAAAAAAAATCCCTTTTTCTAGCCTCAAAGAGAATCTGATTAGCGGTTGGGCTTTTTCTAATGAGCATTGCCTAAAGCTGGTTAGAAAAGTAACTTCTTAGGTAGTGACACTTAATCATYGTAATACCAGAGAGTTGGACATAGAGGTGGCTCTGCTACTATGTGAAAGAATAAGTAAATGAGACTGAATGTAAGAAAGAGGCTAGTCCATGATTTCTTGTTAAGATCTCTAAACATRAATTCTCTGCTGTCTTGCCTGTTCAGCACTGTGCAATGAACCCATGTTCCTGCTTCATTGCAGGAGAGAGTCTATACCAAGTTAGTCTTTTTCTTTATTTACCACTGGGTGTCCTTTCTAACAGCTCAGATTTGGAACAGTCCTGGCTGATCTAAGGACCAAATTAGGGAAAAAACACAGGTTTGAAAAGCCCCCTATGGTACAAAACCCACAAGTATTCTTAAGTCTTGCTCTATAAGCCACCATAGTAATGCAGTTCCTTTCCCTCCCACTGAAGTTCTGTTTGCAGCAAGGCACTTCTGCTGCCATTTGTGGGTCTCATCTGAAGAACTTGCTGTTAGGAGCATCAACTTCATTACAATAGTGCATCAGCAGCTAATCAAGCTTGTCCTATCCCTTCATCCTTGAAGGAAGACAGTTGGGAAATGATCGTGAACAATGCTTCCAGTGCAACTTTGCATATGTACAGTAGAACTACTGTGTTCCAGACTTTTCTGGTCATCTTTTCTCTGCAGCCAAGGTGACAAGCAGCAAGTTACTGAATGCTAGACCTGGACTGTGACCACACCTGGTGACTGCTATCAGAAGTAACACTTARATGTTTTTGACAGGAGAAAGCAGCATTATTACAACAAGCAAATTTTAGTGATTCTGTCAAACACCAGTTTTGTTTACCACTTGTCTAATGGCCCAAAGCAAGCTAACAGCAAGGAATCAATTAAGCTTGAACTAGCAGTGCTGTTTCAATGCAGACATAAGTTGCAACTACCCTTAATGTCAATGAAGGTTAGGTGCATTTCAAAATTAGAGAACTAAGTCTCTAGAGCAGATAATAAATAACTGACAACTGTTTAATCTGAGTTGATAGAATGAGCATGTGAATATGATTCAGGATAGTCAGTTACAGCTTTGTATAATGTCTTGGAACATGTTACTACATTGCTTTAAGGCAGTCAAAAAACTGCTGCCAACCCTACCATATCAACAAAGTTTCTTTTTTAAACTCTGTATCACCCCCTCCCTTTCTCTTTGTCCTTGAGCTTCCCCTTTTGTAAAGGGATAAGCAGTGGGGCAGTCTTTCTCTGAGGAATGACCTAATCCTAATGCAACACTTGCCAATTAGAGGGACTGCAATTAAGCAGGGATGTATCCGATTACCTTTCATGCTGTATTTGGTTAACACTAATTAAATCTATCTCTTACTGGTTTATATAGGTCCAGTTCCATCAGGAGTAGACAATAGGTTCCTGTTTATATGTAGACGCAGTTATCTGTTTCCTGATAGAGTTGTCTGAATTTAGTCTCCTTTACAGAAAGGCAGCTCTAAGRCTATATATTACACACTCACTCACACTCGCTCTGCAGCTTGGATAATACAAGAAAAACAAGCCAAGGAAACAAGTCAGTAACATTAGCATGCCCTTGAAATTAGTTACCTTCTRCTACAGTTAGATGAAATTCTCTTGTGGTATATGCCCTCTTTCAAGTAAAGTCATGGAGTAAAACTGTGCAAGACCRCTGGAATATTGTATCATCATCTCCCACAGGCCTGACAGTAGATGCCTTAAAAATCCAYGTACTGTTGCACTTTCTAGTACTTCTCTACAGTGAATGACGCAGACAAGAAAGTTGGTTCAAAGCAATCATCAGTGAGGTTCAAGCAGGAACAATGTTAGAAACTCCCCAARAGCAGCTCTGGAAAACTATGCTTCCATTTTCTGAAGTGAAAAGGAGTTATTTCTTCTCTAGAGAAGTGGCCCTAAAAAGGCATAAGCAGTATGTTAAAACATTGCTGTAACAAAGTGGGAGCTATCATTTCAGCCAAAGTSACAGATGTCAATGAAGATCTGGTACAGAATCTTATCAGAAGTGTGCCTACGTAGCACTGTATCTTCCTAGCCTTGCCCTGGAGCTATCCCACACTGGGCTGGGAATATTGCCTGATGAAGCTGCYTCACAGGATGGAGCCAGATCCCTCTGCTTTACAGCAGTAGACAACTGCAAGAAACAGTTCACTGCAGAAAGCAAGCTCTTAAGAGAAGGGAAGGGGGAGAGGGAAGTCACCTCCCTCTAAAAGGTCAAGCTAGCATTAAAAGCTTTATCCTGCCCACACCTCCTTACAATGTGTCACACAACCATCTGACCTACCAGTACAAGTCATGAACTTCACGAGCCAGYGCAATGGTTTAGGCCCCCATGATAATTAAAAACCAATAGAGTATTTTGTATTATGCTAAAGAGGAAATTGAACCGAAAATACAGCAGAGATACCATTGCACAAGCTAGTAAGGCTCTCTGCTTCAGCTCTAGCTTTCTCAGTCTTTTTCCTAATTTCAGCTCCAGAGCATGAGATGAGGAGAGAGGTTCTAGCTTCATAGCACATCAGTTTCCAAAATAGGCAAGCYTGGTTCCAGCTGTTAACTCCTATAAAAAGTATTAAGTCATGACTTCCTCAGGCAAGAGAATGAGGCTTTCATCCAGTCAAGAATTAAACTTCYCTGAGTAACTTAAATAAAGCAGCAAAACACCACAGTGGAGACTGACAGCTTCAGACACAATAGACCAGTGACCCACAGCAAGCCAGAACTGCAGATGACTTCTGAAAAGGTAACACAAGCCACAAGCAGTCACTTAAACATGTTTTCTAATAATTGCTGTTACAATAATCCTTCTTAATTGACAGAACAGATTACAGGGTAGGATGGGGTTCCTCAGCCACACAAAGCTTTTTCCCTCCACAGCCAGTTTACCTAATCTAGTAAATTGTGAACAACGCTATRTAAAACATGCTAGAAGATGGCTCTCTATTAACTACTGATAGATGAAAAGCTCAAATATTTCCATATTCTGAAGAGGAAGATCTGGGTCTGTAGAAGTGGCAAAATGTGATGCAACTGCTGTATTGAGACCTGTGCAGTTGCCATTTGTCTCTCCCTGAAAAAACAGGAGACATTCCTCACATTCGCCAACAGGTGATAAACCTCTCAAAGGCTATTACTTCACCTAGATAGCTGGATGATATTCAGCCTGCCATGGCTTATCTTGCATTGAGGCAAGCACCTCCTAATGCCAGATTTATTCGCAAAGGAATTAGGAGGTATTTTAGGCCATTACCACATTCTTACAGGTAGAAGGGTTCAGACATGATTATACTGCAGAGTGCTGCATGCGGCAGAGCTCCCCAAGTAGCACCAATCCTGGCTGGTCRATCTTGGTTCCAGAAGCAACACAGMAGCAGCACCTGTCTGAATTTTCCTTTTTAAGCCCACTGGTGTCAACAGTTAATCTTTTCAGATTCCTTTGGCTCAGTCATTCCCCTGCAATACTTATTTATTTGGCACTAAAAAAAAAAATATCCAAGGTAATGTAGTGCTGTCTGACAACCCTGGGGCACTGACTTGCCTTTTCTGCAGGAAAAGAACATGGAGAGCTACARGCCAGTTTCTTGAAACAGCTCAGCTATGTGCTTACTGTTAGATCATTTCTCTGCATCTAGCCTGGACTTTAGCTGCTATTGACAAAGGGTCAAATCCAGAAGTAGCTTCCTTGACACAAACCTCTTCCCTCACAACCAAAGCTACCAAACCACTTCATCTGGACCAAGACTGACTCATAGGAACATCACATGCTAATCATAGCTCAAATGGACAGTGGTTATCTAGAGATAAACCCTGCTGCCCACAATCCTTTGCAGCTCAGACCCCTTCCTCCCATTTCATTTGCAGAGTATGCGACCTCCTATTTCACAGGACTTCTGTATCAGATCTTCTCAGGAAGATCTGCTGGGCCATACCTGGTGAACACTGTCAGAGGTCCACTGAAATCAGTGGAGTGGCATCAATTTAAACTCCCTAAAAATCCAGTCAGGTCTTTACCAYACTGTATATAGCTCTTTACAAATAAAAGCATTCGTTGTCACTGAAAAATTGGTGGGGAAGCCAGAAGTTTATGAAGATGCTGTCCTTTCAAACAGAATTAGGAACTAGACACTGAACAGAGGAATCCAAAGTTGCCTTCTGACTCGCAGTCTGCAGATGGATGACTGCTGCTGTCCTTTCAGACTGCCTGAAAAATGTTTTTTTCCCATTACCAGCAGATTTGCTTTTGCACAGCCACAGCATCACAGCACAGGTCAGCAAGCGACTGATAGTCATCAGATGCCAGTCCCTTACACAGATAAACATGACCTACACGTCTGGATGCAGTGTCATATTGCCACGCTTGGAGCTGCCTCTGGCAAGCTACTTTTTTCCTCATTAAAAAGTTCAAACCCATGTCATCTTCTCCCCAATTTTACCACGTGCCCTACAAAGTTTTTAAGCATTTTGTTGTGATGGTGCCACCTGCCTTGTAGTCCTCTCCTGCATCGCAAAAATGCCTGGAAGTGACAGCAAAATGAACCACATTCATCACCCGTGAATCTTCAGCCTGCCTTTTGATAATGACCATAGACAGGTCTATGACTCTTCTGCTGGTCTGCAACACAAAGTACAGCTGTCTGGTTTATCTCTCATTTACARTTTAATATCATCACAATCCTGGCGAGCTGCCAGCATCCTTTCCCCACTTCCTGCAGTTGTGCAAGTTGCTCCAATCGGAGCCCAAAGACCTCCATGCAAAGGCCGACTCGAAGCTCTTAAATAGCCTGGAGGGGAGGAAGCAGCAGTTCTGGTCCATGGATTTGAGCCATCAACAGAACATCACCTGCCAGACCCTTCCATCCTGTCCTGCACTTCACTCAGCAATCAAGTCATTTACATCCAAAAGCTGCGTCCTTGATCTCCCTGGCTACCAAACAGTTCAGTGCAAGGAAATGCCTGGAAGGTGCCTGGTCTTTCCTCTGTGGACAATCCTGCTGCCCTTGGGAAGTGCATTTTCTATGCACCTTTCATACCTGGGATCCTCTTTTAGCCTGGAGTCCTCCTCCCATGAGAACACAACCCAGGTGGGTCCCTTCTCATTTAACCTATTTTGCATCTTTCCCTTAGTATGAGACAGAAATCCAATAGAGATTCCTTAGACTTCTCTATGTGACCCACTGCTTAATCAAAGTCCCTCTGTAGGTTGTTGGTACATGCTGATAGACTTTGAAATGCAAATGCCATTGTATGTATATGGAATATTTTATCTCATGTATCACATCCTAGATCTTGGTTTATGTTTCCCAGGACAAAAACACCTCTGTCAGTGATGGGGATGAACTACCATGGGATCAGAATGCAGTGAGGTCTTAGAAGAGGGTAACCACCAACTGACTGTCCCCCTCCCTCCCCTTTTCCAAGGCATGTGTAACATGGGAGAACCGTACACCCATTAATGGTGTAGATCTGACAAATGTGCGGGACTGATCTTTTCTAGGCAAGGTCTGTCAGACACAAATTGCTGCCCCTTCTCTTCCCCAAAGCCTGTTTGCTCTGCAGCTTCCTCAATTAGAAAGAAGTTTTTTTTTTTTTTCCTAAAGACAAACACATACACACACTCCCCCCACTCAGCCTTGAAATACTGACAGATCCAAAGGAGCTACTTGGGGAATGAGGAGCCCAGTAAAGCTTTCTGCCCTGGAATTGTGTCCAGAGCCCTGCTGGGCTGCTAACATCACCCCACAGCTCTGTAAGCGACCAGCATTGCATCGTGGCAGGGCAGGAACTCAGGCCCGCAGAATCTGGGGCAGCTGCCAGGCATCCAGGAGCTCCAAGCCTGGGCATGCAGTGGGGAGCCCTATCCTAACCACCACTCCTCACCTCCCCTTTCCTCATTTTCGTATCCCAGTAGCCAAGCTCCTCCAGAACAGGGCTCCTAGAGTCTGCACTTTCTCTGACAACACCTTGGCTATCTCCCAGACTTCAGYCTCATATGGAGAGCCTAGCAACTCAGAGCAGTGTGGATCAGGCCCTCACCTTTGCAGAATATCTCACCCAGCTACAGCTGCCCCACTTCAGCCTCAGCCAGTTCCTGTTATGACCATGGATCCTTCTTAGGAGTCTATCTTCAGCCCATTTGCTACTGTCTTGACTCAGACTTGCCTGTCTGCTCTGTTTCTGCCTTGTATTGCATCTTTACCCTAACCTATTACCAGGAAATAGCTCCCTTACTCCAACCAAAAGCCTCTCCTTGGGATTGCAGCACAGGGCAGCGTGCCCACATGTGTGGGTTCACACACACTTCCCCCCAACGAGACTAAACCGATGCACCATCCAGCTGGGGGTCTTTGAACACTAGCCTGATGTTCCCAACTGATTCAAGGGTATTTGTTTTTTGTCGCTCCATTTCGGATGAGGCAAAGCTGTCATCCTAACAGTGAGAAAACAGCTCACAAGCCAGTTAGACATACTGAATAATCAAACACTAACAATACCAGTCACAAGCTAGAAACCAGAGCTGGACAAAGCACATTCAGCAGATCTGTGCCTGTTTCAGTCTCTAAAGACTTGGGCTCGTTTTAAGTTGCTCCAAAACTTTTTGTGCYGCAACACATTGATATGCTGAGGCCCATTTGCTCTGGAAGAGCATAAACCAAGACCATCAGGGTCACAGGCAATGAGACTCACTAAGCGGGGATCTGGTCCAGCATAAGATGAACAGTTCCACTGATCCCAGTAGATCCCTACCAGTTTGCACAGTGGTGGTTTATGAACCCTGATGCTCAGGCTCAGTGGCCTAACAGATCTGAAACACTCCAGACTCCTGCCAAATGTTTCCCCAGGGCTGGGGTTTCAGCAGGAAATACACATAAATGTAACAAGCACAGGAGGCTCACATTTGTCTTCTAAGCTTTCATAGTAGGTTCCAGCTATTCTCCAGCTGTTCAGGTTTGCACGCTGCTGAAAGTGGCCAGCTCAGAGCAGAGAAAGTTCTTACATGGGGAACAACCTGGGAAAGCAAAAAGATATCTTTCCGGTGACTCATTGCAGGACCCTACAAATTACTTACCAATATTGGTTAGGTTTCTGAAGGGCAAAAATCTCCTTATGCATGCAGTTTAAACCTCGCATCTCAGAGCAATTCTGTGAAAAGCAGCATGGTCAGAATTAAGACGAGCTCAGCACCTTGAAGGCTCTGTGCTGTTTTCTTGATACTGCCTCAACACAAGTGAGCTGTTTGTACTGTGGTCAGGGAAAGCCACCCTGTATTCACAATCCACCTGCTAGGCAAAACTCAGCCACACTGCCCATAGCAGATTTCCTCCACTTCCCTAGCTAGGTAAGGATACCCAGGAGTGGAAAGCCCTTGGTCCAAAGCAAAGCCATGAAGAACTGCTAGATTCTCTCCTGCTGTTCGGGAACATCACATTAATCCTTCATATGCCACTGTCAGGTGCTTTTATACTACCGAGGGATTGCTTCTCCCTGTTCCAGTACCGAAGATGGTATTTGCAAGGCTGTAAACTGCACTTCCAGGCTCCCAGCGGCAGAACTGGAAAAAAACTCCACAGCTCCATGTCAGCAGGAAGGAGAGGCCAATCTCTCCTCTACCTCCTCCAAAACCTTCTACCTGAGGTAAGGGAAACTCTGTAGCTTTCAGCACTATTGCCCAAGATTAGATTTGAGGCAAGAAAGAGGCTTTTTTTTTTTGGCCTTTGTTGCTTCCGAGGTAACCCTGAAGCAGCTTACAAACAGGAACCTTTAAGAGCAGGAAACAGTGTCTCATCCCTGCTTTCCCCTGTGGCCTCGGGCCAGTCTTCCTGCTGCTCCACATCCCCTTGGAGGTGAGTGAGGGGGTGTTGGATTAGCTGCTCCACTACTTGGGAGATTTGGATTAAATTCCTGGTTCTGCTGTAGCTTTCCAGGTGCCTTGACACAAGGAGCTGCCCATCTCTGTGCTGCAGTTCTTTGTCTATAAAATGGCAGCAGCACTAACCTTCCAAAGCTCTCCCAGACTTGGGTTGAAGGATTGACAGCTTAAATAGACAAGACCAGACACATGCACGCAGTACATGGGATCACTGATTATAAAACCCTGTCACACAGCACTCAGTCAGACACAAGGACAGAAAGTATCCTGAAACTTTGTGATCCCACACACTCAGAGYAGGACTCACAGCAAACACAGCGTAACAGGGACCTTAGCAATTGTTAAGAGGTCACACTTACTACATCTTTTCCCATTAGTTCAAGTGCAGTTTCCAGCTCAAGTCCTTTTTAGGGCCCGATTAAACAGTAAAAAAACCCTTGTGGATCAGACAGGAAAAACATTCTCCTTGCTGTTCTCTGTAAAAGGAAGGCAGATTTTTTACAGCTCATCTTGAAGATTTCTTCCTGTACATTTATGTAGCATAAACAAATATAGTTTATAGTGTGCCTGGATCCATCCTGTCCCTGACATGTTCTAAAGTGAAAGTCAGGATTTATGCCAAAACGCATACAAGTCAAATCAAAATGGGAAGATGCCCAACGGCAGGATGCATCCCTGATGGGGGGGATGAACAAGAGCAGAGCCTCTGCCACACAAACTCAAAGCAAGMGCAGTCATCACCAGAGCACAGGATTTTGCACATTAGACACACTTGCAGCCTTCTCACTAGGAGACAAACAAACTGGTCTAAGTTGGGTAAATAAGCTTCACTCACTGAGCTACAGCTTTGACATTCAACCAAGGCCCCTTGCTACTTCTGTACATGCACTGGAAGCACGATTTCCTCCCTAAAGGGAAATGGAGGAGTTTTTGGGTGGCTCTGGGTCTACCAGGCCCTTGCCTGGGGTCACGCAGAGACACTTGATCATTCTGTGCCCCAGTTGTCCACATTCAAAACAGTGACCCTCCCCGAGTTGAGCTCGCACTTGCCCATACCATCTCTTCCAAACATATAAGGGACCAAGGTATGAGCTACTCACAGCACAGCAAATTCCTGTGGCCTCATGAGACACAGAACATGCTGTTCTTCCACTAGCCCCACAGGCTCCTGCACCCTCTGAGGTTTCAGCTGTTGCTCACTTCCACAGTTCTTGCAATAACAGAGTAACAGCAATCCAATAAATATCACTATCACACTACTTTCTTACAGGGATCTCTGCATTTAATTCTGCAAGAATTAAAGAACAGCAATGACAGGGTATGTGTTAGGTGTCACAGGTCCTCCGGCAAACTTGTTCTCATCCATGTATCTGTCCAAAGGCGCATACATTATCATTGGTTCAGATGTTTTAGTGGCTATTTCTTGAACCAGTTTATATTTCAGCTGCTTTTTGTGGCTGCTCTGCTTCATGTGTTGATGTTTCCCATCACACAGATTTGAAGTATGGTTTAAGTCACTGTCATTAATATCTACTTCAGGGGAAGCCAGAGCAGAATGTTTTTATGGAAAAGTTCAGAATGCTGAGTTGAGGATTGAAGTCAACCATGGCCTGCTTTCCCTGGGCAACACTACGATGCAGGGGTAAAAGGAAAGCTGAACTCCCCTGCAATCACCCAAAACAGGCCTGAGGAAAAAGGCTGCTTCTATCTCATGCAAATAGATCTGTTTTCACTGAATACAGAGTGTTTCTAATATACAGCAGCTCAGGGCCTAGTCCAAGCTCCTGGAGAAAGGTGATTAGTCTCAGGAAATGCAGGCTGGAGAAGAGCTCACCTCCCCAAGTCCAGGTACTCAGCCCAGGCAACAGCCCAGCAGGTATTCAAGGCGTATTTGTGAAACCACTGACAGTGTACTGGGGCAGTAACACATCCTTTTGTATACTTTTCAGTATAGAAAAGGAGCTCCAGTGCTGCCAGCTCTCACTAGCACAGTCATTATTTAAAGCAATCAGATAATAAGGCAGTATCATTAACAGACTCTTCCAAATAATTGATTCCAGAAGGTGCCTCAGCAAGGCATAGAGTGTCCCTTCCATAAACAGATATTTCCTCTCAGTCCCAAAATCAAATTGACTGTTAACTAATAGCACACAGCCCCAGGCACTTCCTGGCAGCTGGAAGAGAGGATGACTTGAGATACTACTACGAACCCCCACTGCACATCAGCTATAACAAGGAACTGTGCTTAGGGCTGTGATAAGCTGGAGACAGGATGCTGCATAGCACTGTCTTCAGACCACTCGCTAGATGGAGAGAAAAAATAAACACATAAAATAAACTGATTATCACCTTTCCATTTGTCAGAAGCACACATTTCCTTCTTCTTTAACAAACAAGCCACAGCCACACAATAAAGCAACAAGCTTTGAGATCTCTCACCAACACATACAAAGCTTTTTAGCACAAGTGCAAGCTATTTGTTTATTCCCTGCTGCTCTTCTGTAGCAGGGAGGACGATTTCTGCTGAACCACYAAATCGTTGCCCCACCACCTAAGCAGGGCACACAGAAGCAACAACAGATCAGTACTGGAGAAATTCATAAGAGAACAAATAGCTGGAAATTGGAGCTTGACAAATTCAAATCGCAAATAAGGTCTCAACAGTGGCAGTTATGGAAAACAGTAATGGTAGCTTTCCCCCCCCGCACCTGAAAGTTTTACTCAAGAAGACAGTTTATGTTTATTTTTATCCTTTGCAATGCAGGTTAGGTCATAGGACCCCCATTAACACGCATCCAGCAGTATCAAGAGCAGACATCTCCAGTTCAGTGACAGGTAAGATTTTGATTGCCACCATAAGAAATGAGGCAGGGGGGACCCCAAGGAAATAGATTTTATGCTTTTCCTCTAGCCCAGTGGGCCCTGTACATGGCTTAACAGCCTGGAGGTAAAACACATGGCTGTTCTGCAGAAACTGGATGAATCACTCAGACTGGTTCAGCCAACCACAGGTTCTTTCGGGTGTCTTTTCTTGTGTTTCCTCAGGCTCTCCAACTGCTGCTGGTCCCAGGAGGTACTTCCTCCCCACAAGGATAACACCACTGGCATCCCATTTAAGATGGCAATGACCTACACCCTGGGCACTCGGTCTGACACAGGACTGGGAAACTGCTCACCGCAGATGCCGCTGCTGCCTGTGCTCAGGTAACTCCTTTGACCCAGCACAGGGGACATCAGCCAGCCAGAAAACAGCACGGTTGGCTAAACACAGCTTTGCTTGGCCAACAAACCAGAACACAACAGCCACCCAGGGTGTGCTTGTTGCCACTGGCCACAGGGACATGCTAGCACCATGCAGTGGTGCTCTTGCAAAGCAGCACTGGGATATACATCCTTTGAAGCACACAGTGGCTAGATGTCCCTGAGTCCACAAAGCAGAGTTTAGTCAGTGACTTTAAGAGATAGGATGTGAAATATCTAGAGTAGTAGCCCATGCAAACAGGAAGCTGAACCACAGAACAGAACCGTGGCTTTTTCCACAGGCAGCTCTGATTATTTTACGATTGCCTCTTTCACCCATTTCTGACGAGTTTTACATAGTTCCTCTCCAGTTTAACTGTGGAAACATCCATTGCTTCTTTCACGACTGAAGTAATGCTACTTTTGGGAGGGTATGTGGAAAATGCAGATATTTAACAGCACACTTAAGGCATATCAAACTAGAACTAGAGAACCATGAGCAATTTTTTTTAAGCAATAAAATATTTAAAATAATCATAAAGTAATTGTGTGTGTGTGTATATATATACACATATATATATGTTTTTTTCTTTTTCCAACCCTCTACCCTTAAAACATTTTAAGATTTCTATATCCTTCTTCCACATTTGTTTAGTCTGTAGGTTAACCTCCCCCCCACATACGCACACACATCACAGGTATCAGAGTTCAAGAAAAGAAGGGTTTACCATAAAAAATAAACAATAAATTCTGTAGAGAGAAAGGACCGCCTGTCAGCCCCCCTCTAACTGCTGCTTTTTTTCCCCACCCCATAGAGTTCCCCAGAACTGCCCTACCACATACAACTTGAGTGCCTGGGACAGAGATGGGGACACCGTGAGGTGCCGCTACGTGCTTGGAGAGCAACTTGGCTGTGCTTTCTGCAGGAAATATCCCTTCCTCCTCCTCAATGAGGCAAGTGCCCTGCACCCAAACACCACCAGCAGAGCCATGGGATCGGTCACCTCACATAACTGGGACAGAGTTGGTTGGGGTCAGTAACAACGCGGGGTTCAAAGGTGACCTTAAGGCACCCAAAACTTTGGCCAAGAGCCAGTAAAATTTTGCAGTAGCAGGGAAAGGGGAGGCAGGGAAGAGGTGCCTCAGTAACAGTCAGACCTTACTCCRCTCACCTATAGACATGTGGTCCCCTCAAGACCCCTCAAGAGCTGAGGGAGCAGGAGAGGAGCAAGCTCTGCTTTGAATGCTCACTTTCACAGGAGCCCTTACCTGCTTCTGTAGCAGCTGCAGTTTCCCTGGCCAGCACTGGGGCTATTTCTCTTCAGCACAGGATAGACATTTTGAGGTGACTTCTGTACATGACCAAATCACAAAATCCACACCATTCTGAAACAGAGCAAGAAACCGAGCAACTAAATAAAACTTCAACATATGCATCTGTTTACCCAGCCACACAGAGCACTCTTACCCCCCCACACCTCTTCCTTAGCTTTATTCACCTCTCCTAGGGCTCTTCCAAATTCAGCCTATAGACTCCTTCTAGTGGTTCCTCAGACCTCCTCAGATGAAGGATTTGGGAGTAGAAGATATCTATTTTCTCCCAAAGAGGYTTTTAAGCTCTCACAGACATAGAAACAAGCTTGGAAATGCTGAAACACACCCTTCAGGCCCTGCAAGCAGGGGCAAATAAATTTGGAAAACAAAAAAAAAATCCTAAAGRACCAATAAACATACTCAAAACTTGATTTCAAAATGCCCTTGCATTTCTTTAAACTCACCCAGAGCCAGCAATGCATCCCGGGCACAAAAGCAAACCTCTTGCCAAGTGTCCTGCTAAGCCTCCCCAAGCCCTTGGAGGGGGGAGGGAGCAGGGCTCCTTTTACCACAGGTGGGCTTGCTTTAGCACCTGACCCCAATCACCAGGCCCTCCTCACGACAGGGGCTTCACCTGGGCTTCCCTAGCCTCACAGCCAAGGGAACAGCAGGCATAGAGGGCTGTGACTGATCCTCCCTTCCTGCTGGAGCAAACTTTGGCAGTGCCTTTCCTCTAAGCAGTTTAGTCTAAGTGCTAGAGCACTAGTAACYGCACATACGCCTAAAACGGAAATTTGTCCTCCAAGGTGGCCATGGAGAGAAGTCTCATGCTTTGAATGAAGCAGGAACTTCTCAGGCTTGAGCCAAGGGGGCCCAGAGCTGTCTTGAGGGGGGACTGGCTCAGCCAGCATGCCCCTAACGCCTGGGCAAGCGGTCATGGGGAGGCCACCCTCCAGCAAATCCACATCTCTCTTTGAGTTTCTGGACACCTCCTGCAATCACAGGGAGAATGCAAACACACCCCAAGAGTCTGCTGCCGTATCAGGCTGGAAAAGACCATTTTTTCTATCCTTCATTCATATGCTGGAAGAGGATACAGCACTGTATCTTCCCATACGTGTGGGCCTTGCCCATGCAATGGGATCCTGGAAGTTTCTTAGCATATAAGTACAGCCTCCCCTCAAAGATCCTGGTCCACATCAGAGTGCAGATGCATTGGTGAAAGAGAAAAGTATTCTTTAAAATAAAAAGTATTATTTAAATAACACAGCCCCCAATAGCAGCAGACTATTCAAAGCTAAGTGAGTGATCTAAATTTTATTTTCACTGTAATTCTCAGGCAGGGAAACAAATGGTAGAGATACAATTAAAAAACATCAAATTAAAGTTAAAAAAACAACCTCCCCAAAACCCCAAGAGAAAACAAACTTTTCATAAAATCTGGAGCTAGTTTAGCTTGGCAGCCCAGAATAGCACTGGCAAGTACCTCATTTCTGATTTGCTTGAAGAATTGAAAATAAAATACACACCAAAAAAGGAACAAATCATGAAAGAAATAAATTTGGGCTTCACAAGAAGCAGGCTAAATGGAAGCAAAAAGCCAAAATACCTTTGATTCAGAGTCAAGTGAAACATTTTGTCTCCTGGCTTTTTCTGCAGCCTTTAAAAATACATATTAGGTGGACTTCAAAGCGAAAATGTGAAATATTCAATTTCAATGGTTTTGTTTTTTCTTGSCTAAAAAGCTTACCATATTCAGTTGAGGAAAGTGTGTTCAGCACAAAACTGCAATTTGTAGCAAATGAATTTAAAAATAAAAGAAAGATAATCGCAAGCTCAGCTCTGGTCTCCCTAAGGCACATTTTATTATTCATTCTTTGTGGTTGTTCATTTTATTATTCATTTCCTTAAAAAGGAAAGAGCTAAGAGCCCCRCTGTAAGCACTCCTGGCACACAAAACATGTAACAAAAGCAGTCCTCACACTAAAGAGTTGTCTAACGGCAGGTACCCRACACTTCAGCAGTACGTTAGGCTTTCCCTCAGCTGGAGCTAACCAGGCTTRGGGCCTCCTGCTCTCATCCTGGCACCAAATGGTGCTGAGCCCTGCAAACCACTGCTCCAGCCTGCTGCCTGCCTTGAGGCATTGGGGGGTTAAAACCAAAGCACGTGGCTCACAGTTTCAGACCCCTCATGCAGTCTGAACAGACTTTATATATAGTATTTAGCACGAGATAATATAGGAAGTGGTGTATGATAACTGTTAGAATAGGGTAGGAATATGATTAGTAGTTTAAACCTATACAAGTAACCACTAATTCATTACAGCTCAGGTCAGCTTAACTTTACCTAGTCTATGTGGAAGTTAAAGGATCAGAAAGTTTTGGAGGGGCAAGCAAGGTGAAGCAGCCTTTCCAAGGGTGACGGGAGAAGAAACAGTCGAGTTCTGAGAAGCCATGGGACATAACTTTAACCTTACTAAGATGATACGATTCTGCCCAATCATTTTATATGGATTTAACTACTTTTATATTATAAAATAATAGAACAGAGAATTGGCAGCCCAACTGTGTTTCCCTCTCCTCAAATGATTATTCATGCAGAGGTTTTCCCCAAGGATACCCAAACCCTTCTTGAAACTTAGGTACATTGGATGGGCTTTTGCCTCCTAGACACTTTTCCTTAGAATTGGCACCAACGACTGTTTTAAAGAACACTAAGTATTCTCATTTTTACTTTTGTTTCTCTTTTCATTCTGTGTTCATGGGATCATTATTGCATACATTTACTTTCACACAGCTCATGAATTTGCTATATCTGTATTGCACTATTATTTATTTGCTTTCTGTGTTGCATACCTTAGTTGGCAAGTAAAATTCTTTTCATCTGTTACCGTGAAAGCTTACTCTCTTTGGGCAGGTTCCTCAAACCCTTGTGATTTCCCAGCTGATGTCTAGAGGCCAAGCCAGTGCTTCAGATGTGTCTTTTTGGTTCTTTCTGGTTCAGGAAGTGTGCACTCTAACATATGATGGTACAGGCTTGGAAGGGACCTACCCCTTGGAACTGATGGCTGAGGATTTCCCAAGGCAAACAGTGACCCTGACAGCTGGGGCTTGGATGCAGGAGATCCATCCATACAGTGCTTCAAATGCAGAATGGAACCAGGCTCTGAGCTCTGTTCCTCTGCAGTTCACTTTAACAGGTAACTGTGTCCCCAAGTACATGCAAGTGCTATGTCACACATTTTGATTACCTCAGGTCTTTAAGCAAGAGGAGAAAAGCTGTGCATACAGGCAAAAAAATCACACAGCCTGCTTTTGTATAAGCAAGTATTGCCATGGCTTTGGGGAAAGAAAAATTCAATCCTCTACTAAATCAGTTATGGGATCTTGGAAAAGATACTGATTAATATAGCTGAAACAGAAATATCTTTGCTATTATCATTAATAGCTATGTACAACAGTTCAGACTTCAATGTAACCTAACAGATACTATCTGATGTTCTTTCATAARAACAATCAAACCAGTCAGACTGCAGATCCATTTAGCATAATATCCTGCCTCCAACCACGGCCAGTATCTATTGAGGAAGATCTCAGCAGAGCAAAGGAAACAGCCCTAACAAAACACTTTTTCCCTTCTTTCCAGTGGAAAAGCCAGTGGAGGACTGTTCTTTTGGGATCAGAAGGCCTACATTTCTCAGACCAACCCCAGACAACGGGGAAAGGATCAGCCTCCTGCCATATGAAGAGGTTTCCTTTACAGTGGTAGCTGCCAACACAAGAGAAAGGTGACTGAACCCAGCTCCTTGCAGCATGCTCAGACTAAGACCAGGGAGAACTGACTGTGCACCTCTCACCACCTGCACAGTGTCTGGCCCTGAGCTGCAATGTACTCTGAAACACCTATCAAAAAATGCAGGGTCAGCACCAAATGTCTTCAAAGGCAACAGGAGTCTTTCCTCAAATATCCATGGGCCTAAAAGCCCCCAACTCTATTTATATGTGCATTGGTCATGCTGTTAACCCTTCATCAGTTTGGGAACCTTCTAGGTTTCCACCTCTTTTGCTCTTTCAAACACATCATTTGTGACAACAAATAGGTTTAGTTTGATGGTGTTTCCTACCCCAGGGAATTGGTATCTGACCCAGGCAGGGCTGATGTGACCACAGTCACTGCTGATTCCTGGAACGTAGGCAGGGTCACGCTCCACCTTTTCTAGCTGCTCTCTGCAGGGCTGCTGGGCTTTGTAACATTAGCCTGGAAGCCCTGGAAAGACTATAGAGAAATCATATGGGCCAGCATTTGTGTCTGAAAAGCAAACCTCTCTGTTGCTAGAAAAACGCACAGAGCCCCTCTGCTACCCTCAAAGCAAAGAAATAGCAAGCAATTCATGAGTCTGTGCCAGTGGCAGGGTTGTTTGTTTTTCTGTCTGTGCAGGAATCTAGCTCTGACGTAGAGCATTCCCTGATCCTCACCATCTGACACTGTATTTTCTTGACCTTCTGCAGGATGAGTGATGTGCAGGTCCTGGGTCCCTCTGGGTTGCGCACATGGGTGCTCACCAAGGAGAGTACCTGCGCTGCATCTGTGAACATCACATGGGAAAACAGCAACGGCAGGAGGCCCTGCCAGGCTTCTGTGTGTTTCGTGGCCACCACGCTGACAGGGTGAGGACTGTCAAAGGCCATCATGGGCTCTGTTGCTCAATTTTGATTTCAGTATAATGGAAGGAAGCCTACAGTCTGACCTATACAACTTTATTCTTGCTTTACCCCTGGGGTCTAGGTTACAGTCTGAGCTCAGATGCATTTGGATCATGCAGGGTGAGTATCTGCAAAGGGGTCTCCCATTTGTTCTGTAAAGTCCACACAATCACAGCACCGTCCAGACACAATTTTGCCTAGGGAAATGCAGCATTTCTAGAAAGCAGAGGGGACTCTTGTCTTGCCACAGTCTGTTTCACCCAGATGCAGTCTGATAGCCAGTCTGACATTATGCTGTCCTAATGAACAGGGACATTGTGTCAGAGCTAGGAATTCAGCTTCATCTTTGCAGCATCCTAGCAGTGCAAGGCTTGAAGTCCTGCCCCCTTATTCCCAGCTACATGTTTCTCCAGTTTATATTGCTAGTCTTTGGTCTAGGAGATCGAGAAACCTGAGCAACCCCACAGGCAGACTGTAGGAACTCCTCAAACTCACTTTAGGTGGCATCACGACTAATTACATTTCACTTAGTTTCTCAAGATTAGAAATGAACAACCTGTACAGAATTTGCTACAATTCAGGGTTGGCCTTTGACTTTACACAAAGAAAAACTGCAAGATGTGGACCATGAGAGAGCAAGAGGGTTTAGTAACACTACTAGGTATGCTGAGTTGGGATAATTCTTATTAAGGAAAGCATGCAGGGTAACATTAGTGTACGGGGTGCCAGGAGATGACAAAGGATAGAGGTTTTCATTACAAGAAAGAATTCACAGCTAACTAGGCTGCCCTCATCCTCCTAAGAAAAGACAGGAAGGTGCATGAGGCAGCAAACCCTGTGGCCACAGATTACTGGGAAGCCGTGGGCACAGCTTGCTGTACACAGCAGAGTTTAATATGCAACCCTGTGTCAATAGGCGTTTTGTACTATTGTAGCACTGTGGGGTGTCATAGATTTTCTCCTCTCTTTCAGCTGCAGGCCACCCACAGGGCAAAGGTAAGCAGAAGTGGCAGTCCCGTTCTTCGGGAATTTACTTTTACAAGAGGAAAGTAGTGTTTTTGCACTTGGTGTTTGGAGATGGAGTTTGCTGGTGGATAAGAAAGAACGTGAAGGTCTGTACAGAGCAGTATCACCATCTTGTGGGAAGGCTGCAACACCCCTGAGCAGGTCTTTCTTTCCATTTTCCAGGATACATAGAGCAGCAACTAACTGATGAGCGAAAAACCAAAGTATCAACTTTCCCTTGTGTTCGCAGGTCTTTAATTTCAGCCAGCTGTGTGTGAACACGCAAAGCTTGGAAAAAGCTTTTCTACCCTCTTTCAGCTCCCTCTTGCATCCCAGGACTCAGTCAGTTGAGGGAGACATGCTGCTGCTCCCGCTGATTGCTCTCAGTATTCTTGAAAGTGTATTCTTGAAACAAGGGTCCAAGGAGAGGGGTGCAGGAGAGTGGAGCTGTTGGGAAAACAGCCACTAGGGTCCACAGATGGGACACAGTGAGTCAATTCATTTATTTTCAGCATCTGCTCCCAAGGCAGAATTTTACTAGTTTATCCATCAAGATGAACTAGAATGTCCTGTTTCTGATCACCTTAAAACAGATACTGTCGAAAAATGTCAGGGAAGTATTTCCCTTTCTTCTAAACAAGGAACACCTCTGCAAAAATTCAGTGGTCCCAGGGCTAAGACTGTAGTCAGTCCTTAACTCTTTCCATTGGCTTTTGAGATAAATAAAGTGGGAAACAATTCAAGCATTAACAGTAGCTTGCCTTYAGGTTGCAGAAACCAACACAATCTAAGTGACTGTACTAAAGCAGTGCTGATGCTGAAGGAGAAACTGATTGCATCTGCCTGAGCATGATGGAGCAGAGAAATGCATGATCCAAGCTGCTCCACTTTTTGCTGCCAGGTTTTTGGATTTTGGCTGGTTAACACATACAAAGAACAGACAGCTTTGCCTGTTCTCCTTGCTCAGTAACAGATATTATCCATTTTCAGATCTCTTTGCCCCCTTGTTTGATGCCTCCTTTTTGCAGTTCTGCTGTGTCTCCAGGACCGAATGCAGCTGTCTGTCCCCAGACTGAGCATAGGAGACATGCAGGAGGACAATCTTCAGAGGAGCAACCCTGAGTGCCTAGTGAACAGCAATAGCACGCACGTGCAGGTGGAGATACCTCTTGAGAGGTGTGGCACCAGGAGGAAGGTACTGCCCTGAAGTTGCTGCAGTGGGCTGCAAAGGCCMAGGGTTGTAGCTGCCCAGAGGAATCCAGCAATAGTCCAAGCGGATAGACCCACTGCACTGGTACAAGACTGAAATCCTGTCTTTAGCTAGGCCTCCAGGCACTGAGAGGAGGAGACACATAGTCAAATCAACCTGTTCTTTCCTGTGCTACAAAAGCACACAGATCCCCATGCTAAGTCCCAGATTGTGTCAGGTGCCGTATACATACAGTCTGCGTGAGCGTGAACAGCAAACCCTACAGAGCCCATGCAGTAAACAGGAAAGGCAGCCCCCAGGAGGGCTGTCCCCCTTCAACAGAGGCCTAGAACAGGGTATTCACACCATCTCACTATGGGCCTTTAATATAGGTGTGTGGCTGAGACATGTGGCCTCCCAGTGTAGTCAGCAGAGACAGGAGGTGCTGCTAGTGCATAAATCCCGTTATAGGCCCAGCTAGACCAAGTTCAGGTACTCTGGGCTGAGGAATAGGCAATAGGTTCCTAACACAGACACCTGACTTAACAGCCTGTTAGGAAACAGGCTCTTCCAGAGGATTTGACTTAACTATGGTGTCACACATGACATGGGGARCAGTCTGGATAAAAGATTTTCAAAGTCTTAGTATAGTGCTTTATCCCTGACACTGATCCTGCCTCATCAGCCTGTATCTCCCATACATTTGGGGTATAAGAAGTTTTTTTTGCTCATGCAGAGCTCCCTCCTCCCTAGGTAGAACATAGCCTTCCTAGYCTGAACTGTCAGCATCTGAGGACAAATCATTACACTGCTGCTTCTTCCCCTGCGCTTTTCTCCAGGAAAATCCCTCTTTCTTCATCTTCACCAACAAAATTACTGGCCACTACAGTAGAGCATCACCCAGTGCATTCAGGAAATCCCTGGCTATCCCAGTGACCTGCAAATACAGACAGGAAGATGACAGTAACAACTATTGCCCCTCTGTGGGCCAAGATGACAAAGGCTTTGGCAATTTCAGCTTTGACATTAGGTTCATCAAACCAACTACAGAGGGGATGACATGGCTAAAGCAAGGGGCTTCCCTTAATGCCAGCATCAATGACCAGCTCTTGATCAGCGTCTCAGCCAAAAGTGACTTGGCCAGCGCCCGCTTGGTGGTGCAGTCCTGCCAAGYGCTAGGCAACAAGGATGCTGTTAATGCTCCCACCTTCATCATACAAAAAGGGTAAGAGCAGTTCACCTCCAATTCACCCATTCAAATCCAGCCTTGTCTAGGAAGGKTTGGGTCTTCTTGAACCTGTTGGTCTTTCAGCAGTTCCCATGATAACATTTGGGGAAAAGGGAGTTCTTAACCTAATTATTTGCTGCTTGCCCTTCAGTGGTAGCAAAGCAGCTTCATTGCCTTGGCTGAAGATATGGCAGGGCACTGAGAGTGTGACCATGTGCCTGGGCTCCTGTTACCAACTCACAGTTCTGGTAACTCACAGACAGCCACCAAATCTTTGTGGCATATGCAGGATACAAAAGCCAGAGATGAGGGTTCCTTGAAAGACAATTCTCCTCTCTGCACAGCAGCAGACATAAGCCTGAATTTGTACTGGTAGCTGTTGCCCAAGTCTATGCAAACGCGAAAGATGAGGGATTAACTGCAGGTATCACTGCAGCTAGGGACTGCAGGTTGTCCACTGTCACTTCTCCACCCCTCCTTCTCTTTTCAGTTGCTTGAATTTAAAGGCAGCCAAAGAAGTGATTTTAGAAGACTCCAAAGACAAGTTGTACAGCTTYCGGCTCTCCTCTGTAGCCAGTACTATTCCTGAGGTACTTTCTTGCTCCTGTTTTTTATCCCACTGCATCTGCGTTCTTAGGCAAGCACCTGCTCTGTCTTTGGGAGGCCTTTTAGAACTATGGATATAGCAAATTGGACATGAAAACTGCTCTCCTCCCCTCTTCCCCATGTGGACATTTTCCAAGTATTAGACATGCCCTCCTCCATGCATTCTTCCCATTTTAATCTCCCACTGGAGCAGAGGAAAGGACACTTCACATACTTCTCCCTGGATGCATAGAGAGTTCCTGGATGCAAAGAAAGTTCCCACAGACATGCATCCTTGCAGCCAAGAGCACCCTGGATGATCTCACATCCTTCCTGTGAAACACATGCAGCCTCACATGCAGCCTTGTTTTCCTGTCCTATGGGACACACTAGATATGTAATCAAGAAACTCCATCATATACRCCATGAAGATTAATATAAACTCTTATTCATGCATGAAATAGCAAATTCCATTTCATGCTAATAGTCTCCTTTTGTCCACTAAATCATGTACTTCAAGAACATAAAGCAGAGATCAACACAGTTAGCAAATCAACGGCATATAGCTCAGGGAACATCATGGCACCAAAGCCTTCAAAGGTACTGACAGAGGAARCAGAGAGGGAGGAAAAAAACAAAAGATGCTGGGAAATAAAACCCATCATCCTTGTTTCCAGGTGTTTGTCACCTGTGATGTGGGACTGTGCTGCAGTCCAAGCAGGTTCAATCTCTGTCCTGGGTGCCAGTCCTCTCAGAGCCACGGAACATCAAAGCAGATCTTGGAGACAAAGCTGTATCGGATCAGCACAGGACCCATTCAGATCACCAAGAACCCCACCAGTGGTAAGAAATTTAGGATCTCGCTACAAGGGCACTGTATGGGAACTTCTAGAACACARCAGGAGATGAAAGCTTGCAAAGTGTTAAGTCTGGGCACTAAGGTAAGCAGCTGTCCCACTTCCCCAAAAGAGATAGTCAAGTATTCGATACTTTTAAATTAGTCCTTTGAGACTCATTTATAAGGACTGTCAAATACAGTCATCATATGCTATTATAGACTACATTAAGCAAAACCAGACTGTATCCAATAGGCACCATTCAATGTTTTAAACCAAATTAGAACCATCTCCATTTATTTTGATACTTATTTTGATGCATTGGCATTGCAGAGGAGAAGGTAGCACTCCAGTGTTCCCAGCTGCCTAATCCCATCAAGATGACAAGTCAGCTTCTGACACGGTCTTCTATATCCCAAGAGACAACACTGAGATCCCAGATGGGCCTGCACAGGCCTGAGGGAACCCACTTAGAGCCCTGAGCAGAGATGCTGTACATAACTCGTTAAAAGCCTGCATTTGACAAAAGGCTTCTTTTGTCTCTGGCTAGTAWTAAATGCTTTCTTGTAGAAAACTCKAACACTATAGAGAATACATATACACTGGGTGAAGCTCCCTGGGACACTGGTGTGATGGTCAGATGCACCAGTGAGCTAATTCTCTACAGGGGTCCTATCTTAAGACCAGTGGGCCTCATCTGTCCTACTGGGATTACCCCATTTGGCTCGCTGCCGTTGTCTAGGGCAGCACACAAGCAAAGCCCCATCATCACACTCACTAAAGTTGTTAATTATCACTGCTGTGACTGCAACAGCCTATGAGGGAAGCTCACCAAAGCTGACAGTGGTCCACAGTGCTAAGTGGACAACCCTGTACAAAGACACTCACAGAGACCCACAGCACAGCTGTAACTCACAGAACTTAAAAGGCTGTTCCATCAGCAACTGAAAAGAAGTCAGGTTAAACAGAAAAGCACTGACACACAGAATCAAATGGCAGAACTTATTCACATGGCACCTAAGAGAAAGAAATAGGGCAGAAGGTTCAGTTTTTTAAGATTATACTTCAGATGCCCAAGGAAAAAGTTCCTTTAAACATATCAAACACTACTATGACTATAACACAACCACTAGTTGCAGACATCAACAAGGACTGAGTTCAAACAGCTTCTAGGGAATCCCTTAAAATAAGCAAATGCTTTGTTAACCATTCAGAATAAGCCAAAGAAGCAACACTTTCTCTTGCCAGARAAAACAAGTCTGCCCAAGCTGTCTCTCCACATCACCTTCTCTGAATTTTGCAAATYTGCTTTTAAGCTATCAGTAGTGACTGCAGTTACATTATTAAGCCGTGGGAGAGGTCTGGTAGCAGAGGATTCATGACAAAGGCCCAAACTGTTAGGGATTTAGCTCTTCCTCATCACCTTTCATGTCCCTTGTTAATCCCATTCACCCAGTAAATGTTAGGTTAGTTAAATTAGAAATAATATCTTTTTGTTACTCTTACAGCCAAAATTTAAATCCAAATAAAATTTAGAAAGTATCAAAATTCAGATCAAACCACAAGCAGGTCTTGGCCCACTCCAGCTGTTGCCTCAGCTTGCAAATACTCTGTGTTTCCGTTTTTAAATGGTTTTGAGCATCCCTCCTTACAACATATGTGTAAAGCTGCTGMTGATGGTTCCTGTTTCCTTAGATATTCTTTACCTTTCCTTTCTTCCCTGCAGGGACCAACTATACAGCTTTGGTGGTGGGTGTGGTGCTGGGATGCACAGTGACCTGTGTTGTCTTCTTGTTGGTGAAGAAATCCTTTGTGGGGGTGCAATACAGGAATGTTTCTCTACAGCTATGAGGCAACTGCTGCAAAGAGCATCCTAGGGATAAATTAGCTGAGAAAGCCCCTTTTCTCTTTGGATTCACCCCATAAACGTTTCTGCTCTGCATACTGTGGAAGCACTCTGATGCTTCTAGAAGACACTTCAGCAGGCTGCCCATATGAACACCAGAGCAAAACTTAAGAGTATGTTCCCATGTGTTAAGTCCATTTATAATTCGTAACTTGAACTACATCTCCTACTCTCAAACAGGCAAGGAAAGAAGAGAAACCTAAGCTCACTGAATGCACCAGGGGACCCTAGCTTACCTCCTGGCCCCTCCCCCAGTATTTCAAGCCCATGTCCTTCTGCTTGCCATGCCAGGGACTCAGCATGCCCTCCCTCTTTCTCCTTTTCCCTAARTCAGACTTTCCATTCTTCTGGGCAACAAGGGAAATGAATGCTCCCTCGTCCATGTTCAGATAACTCTAATTATAGTTAGGACCTCTGCCACACACACCTCTTTCCCCCCACTCCATCCCTTTCCCCAGTATTTTTCTGCCTGGGCTCTGGAGTAAGGCACCCATCTCTACTGGGAGGACAGACAGAAGACATCATTTTTATAGGGGAYGACAGCAGTAGCTGCCTTAAACAGTTTGCTTTATAAGCTCTATCCAATCGATGAGAAAGGTGTAATATGTCCCATGTTCTTGCCCCTCCACTTTCAAGCTCCTGTCCACTGATGCCCAGAAAATTCCTGGAACTCATGGAGCTGACTAGGTGTTGTACATAGGTTACCGCAATACTTCCAGCCAAAGAAATGCAAACAGATTGCCTGCAGTGCTCTGTGAGCTCAGCCAGTAAGACAGCACCCCTAGTTTGTGTGTGGTTCCCAGAAAAATCAGCACCTGGAGGTTGCAGAGAATGGATGGATTTCCAAGGAAATGAGCCTTGCAGATAACAACCCTAAGACTGAAGTACCAAGCAGTCCAGAGTGCGATACTGAATCAAACAGTGTGTGGGTTTAAAATCTCCAGAATTTGAAGCTCTCCATTTGTTTGAGCAGCAGTTTCTGACTTTGGGACAAAAGGACCCGTCATGTGATTTAAATGCCAAGAATCCTCCATAATCAACTGTCTACACAGAAGACAGTGAAACATTATGTATTTGCAAGCGTTGCTAAAAGTTTGTTCTCACTGCAATATTAAGAGTTGCTACACTCAAGTTGCTTCATACAAGCTAAGTAGAGGGAGAACTATCACACCACAGAACACATGCTAAACAAGTATGTCAAGAGCTGGTGTGTTGTAAGGAATTCYGATACTGTCTCTAGCTGATCTCTCAGTGGGTCAAGTCAGCTATACATGATTTTTAACCCGTACTACCAAATGGATCATAAACATAGACCTTTAAATTCAAATTAACTTTAAGCTAAAGATTAGCATGAATGATGGTGAATTAGAGAAAACATTAATTACACCTCAAGCTAAGAAACTGATAAGGATAGGTTTTTCACTCAAAGGTTGAGAGTTACAAGGTGACAGGAAGCAACATTACCCATGTAAACTAGTGGCCCAGAAAAGAAAAAACAACAACAAAAATTTGGTGTTATTTGCCACAGCCTTGTTGTACATTCTTGTGTAAGAAAAGTGTTTTAAATAGGACTGCTGAAAGGTTTTATCATACTGTATTCTTACAATTAAGGGGAGGAGAATACATGCCTTTTTAAGGCATGGAGCAATTTTAATCAATTGCTGGAAAACTGAAACCCAGGATAAATATCATGTCTTCGATGCATGAGATGTGATACTTTATAGGCCTGCTTCTCAATTTGAGAAGGATCAAAGCACAGAACACAAGGTACAAAGGATACAAAATGGAGGACTCAAATTCRTCACATAGGAAGTTTAAAACATAAGGTTCATCCAAAAACCATTACTTTTTCTGTAACCTCACTTCATGATTTTAGCTGAGGTAAATACATTCGAGGCAAAAAAATCAAAGTGATACATTTGTAGAACATGATTAACATGGAACTAAAGCAGGGAAGTATGCTACAGTACTCAAAACCAAATACGCCATTGCCTTTTGGAGGCCTGTATTTCAACTCTGCTGCTTTTAACTAGCTTCAAAATAAACAGGAGTTATAGAAGTAGTCCAATGTGTTGTGTAAATTTTTTGTGGAGTCAAGAGACTTACTGCTGTGTTGAAAGCTCTCTCATAATCTAAGAATTACATGAAAACTGTTACCATGAAAAGTCATCAACTCTCCATACATCATTCTTGATAAAGTGGACTGAGAGTGGAATTGATTCTGTATGCATATGGGAAGTCAAAAAACAGTAAGCAAAAATTATGGATACTACTGCCTTCATATTTTAATCCAGTGACATAATACTTCCCCCCACCTCCCCAAAAAAGAGTAAGACTTTYCTGAATGCATATGGCATGACACAGAACAGCTTCACATATTTTCTACTTTAATTCAATGTTATTTTCCAAGGCTTTAGAACCATTTTTTTCCAATCCTTGGCTAAAATTGCTCTTACTGTATGAGGACTTAGAAGAATTATCATCACTAATTGTTCAGAGGGTTGTCTTCTCAAAGTCATTTGCTTGGTCTGTTACTAGAAGCTAGACCACATCCACACAGCCAGCATCCTTCCCTCCCCACAGTCCCCCATTAAAATTTGTAGACACACGCACATACACATATCACCTCTCCAGTCACTTTCTGACAGATCGTGCAATTATTCCTCTCTGTTTTGCAGTAGCAGCTTCAACACTGGGTACTGTTTAGATTACTAAGAAGATAAAAAATGGGCACCTGATATGAAAGAACAAACATATAGCAACTCCTCTTTATCGGCTCCTATATGGCAAGAACAAGGAAGTGTTGCAAAAATCAAAAGGCAATGTACTTTGTACATCAGTGAACTTCCTTATATCACAAACAAAACAGTTCCAACAGATACTGGCTGGGACAAAATAAGGGCAAGTAGTGGAATAAGGACTTAGATCAAAGCCTATAGTTGTCTTAGCACTGTAAGTTCACCTGACAGCTTCTTGAGGAGACCTGGACAGAACTTCACAACCAAGGAATGAAACCTGGGCACATGGTAGACACAAATATTGTCTTTTTCCAGATGCGTAAGAAATGGCCTAATGATTGTCACAAAATCACAAGGCAACACAGTTTGAAAGGTAATGCAGACTTGYAGCCTCTCAGACTCCTACTTCAGAAATGAGACTGCACTTTGTAGCAGCTTTGTAGTAGAGTTCATTCAGGTGTGGCAAAGCTCCCTTACCTTAGGGACCACACAAGCTGTACCCCCCCTCCAGGGCCCTGAATACCTACTCTATCCCTTCTATGTCCCCYACAGCCCACTAGAAATGCAGATGAAACGTATGCTCTCTTGGTGACAGAGGTTAACAAGTCCCTAAGAAGAGCTGTCAGGAACAAGATTTAAACTAGTATCTCTATCAAGGCCAAAACTCTGTAAGCAAGCCTCCAGAAGTAACAGTAAGAAAAAAAATCCCATAGCAGATTATATTTAAAACTCACACTGAATTCTTGAGAAAAGACAGAACTAATAAAATATCAAATCTCTACAGAAAAGATATAAAATTACTCTACCTGATGACTGGTCATAACATCTGATTATCTYATCAAGAAAAAAAAATTTTACACAACCAGAAAGGTCCTTCTTCCTACAGAGCACTGCTGAGATGTTGCTCTCAATTCCAGAAGTGAAGGAAAACTGTTAATCCATCTACTTTCCTATAGCCTTAATATGTTTGCGCCTGCAACAGAGGAAAATATTCTTGGTCTGATCATCCCTTTCCCTGTTCAAATTCAAGTTACATCTGCTGCTCAAAAAGAAACAGAGAAAGTCAACCAGGTTTCATCTTAAAATTGGTTCCTCAGTTGATCTATTTGTTACACGTTAATTGCCTACATTTTTTCTTTTCACCATAAAATTCCAGCAAGAGACAACTGCAATGTACTTGTCAGAGACAAATATTTCAAACATATCAAATAGAATAAAAATTGTAACATATGCACCACAAGAGAGTARAACAAATAAGCAATTAGAAGACCATGTAAAATCAGTTGATCAAACATAACGTTGTTTTTTTAAACAAAAGTCCACTGATGTGAACAGGCAAGGAAGAAAACACATTATGCTAACAGCATCACGGCAGTGAACTGCCTTCAAACAGTTGGTTCTGCTTTATTTAAACAGAGTTTACTACGCATTTTCCATCATATTCCGAGCATATCCAAATGTTCAAGACAGATACAGATTTAGACTGTAACTCTGTGACTCACCAAAAGGTGGATAAGAACAGACCTCAAATTGCATGTCAATGAAGTATTAAATGTAGATTTTGATATTTGATCTGCAAACTCCAAATGATTCGCAAAGAGAGCTCGAAGCTTTTTTAAGGGTGTAGAGAGAGATGCAGTGAAAAAAAAAATGTAGTAACAAAAATTCAAGTTGGATTCATAATCGCATCTGAAGTGTGATGCACTTTAAAGTTTTCTTATTCACAGTCTTCATCCATTCTATATATGCAAAACCTGACATTGCCRCTTCACTGTCACAGTCATTTCATAGGCCATGTCAGAAATTTAAAGAGATGTTTCTGTGCAGTTAACAGACAAGAAAATCCTTAGCCTGCTGACTCTTCATCCATCCTAGCTGCAAAGAGACCTGCTCTTTCATTTCCTGCTGAATGAAACACATCCAAACATGACACGACCTGTTAGTCCATGGCCAGGAAAAAACTTTTAACACATTCACCTGAACAAAAGAAGATTTTTGTGGTTATTTACATTCGTTCTTCTATTTGACAAAATGAAAGACAATCAAACCACCAGGCCATTACCAAAGGAACGAAACCCATTCATTCCCAGAATCCTAACACGTAGCTGACTAAATGCTAACTTGCCAAAGCACAAAGAATTACACAGAAGAGACGCTTCTCTTAACACAAATATGTAGTGAAGCCTGTTCTACATTTTATTTCAAAATAAATAGTTGTGCATTTCCAACCCCCTTTTTCTTCTCTAGGCAGTCACAAATGCTTTTTACCAAAAAACTTAACAGACTGAACAGCTGCATCAAAGTCRATGTGTCCTTCAGCAGCTAAACTAGGAAAAACTTTCTTTAGGGGCACAATATTCCTAAAACTAAAAGATGCTTAGCGACTGTATCTATTCTAAGTACTTACTCCCCTATAGCCTCACCTGCTATTGCAAAGAAGAATAAGGTTTTGGACCGATAGAACAGTGGAATTCTCATTCTGTCCTGTCACCAGGTGCCTGTCCAGCACGACATGTACAGCATCTGGCTTGCTGGCTAAACACAGGGGAAAAAGAACAAAAAACAACAAATATTGTGTGAGTGGACGCTACTTCACAGTTTCAGTATCATGTCTTTGATGAAACTCTAATACGTAAGATAACTATTTCAAACAAACATATCTGCTGGGTGACCGACATGCTGACATATAACCCCAAAACAGACAGGGACAATGTCAAGTCCCTAATCCTSAAACAATTTCACTATGAAGTCCTTCTCTAGGAGGACAGCAGGACTGGTCCCTTAATTCAGTTGATACCAAATGGACAAAGTGTGTATTTCAAGAGATTTTCCTAAAAAAACCTCACCAAAGTATATTCCTGCAAGTTTTAATCAACCTGCAATACAGTATAAACTCTCCTTATGTCATCAACGTTATCACATCAACGTTRTAACCACTCTGCTACAAAAAGCCTGCAGAAAGATATTTATTTTTTGGCCAATTATAAAACCCTGACATGTTAATATCTGCCAGCAATAGTTCAGTACTCCACCTAGTATTTTTAATTCCAGATAGAAACATTATTTTACCAGTAATGACAAATTCACATTTTTCTCCCCCTCTCCCAGCTCCTTTCCAACCATCTAAATATAGGCTCAGGGCCTTCACACATGCTTCTCCTCCTCTTGCTTAATTTGCTCAGTACCACTTCAACCAAAAATATATGACATAACAACTACCACCAGGCAAATGAGTGTGACATTAGCTTTTAAACTGTCACTACTGAACCAATTATGCAGAAGGAGGTGGCAGTAGCTCACTCAAAAAGCACAAAGATGCCATTTAAACACACTGCCATTTAAATACGCTGATAGCACAGGGATGGAAGAGGATAAAACAAATATACAGCACTTTGATAAGACAGTGGCATTTCTTTGGTCTTGTCAGAGAAAACATATGCGTGGCCTTAGGAGCCTGGTTCTGTTTCCTGTCTATTCCATGTGTATGATTTCTATTCTAGCCATTTCAAACAGTATCAGTTTATTGTTTAGCACTAGTCTATTAAATAAAGGATTAATGACTTAAATACCATGGGCACCTCGTTACTCTCTTTAAGCACACAATCTAAAAAATTTACCTGACAAAATAAGAGACTGAAAGACAGTCATAACTGAAGAACAATCATTTACAGTATATTATTTAATTCTCCCTGCAGCTCTCCAGTATTGCAAGAAAGMAGCATGTACAGGAAAACAATACTTTTCCCTGAGCCTCCAGAAATAATCTAGCATCAAAAAATGACATTTCTGTGTTTAAATGGATTTAGTTTCTCACACATCGCAGAAGCTGAGGTTTTACAATTTCACAGTCAAACTGTTAACATTTGTGACTACTAATAATGTATATATAGTGCTTGATAAAAAGAAAACACTACAAAACCAGATTTACCACAGAAGTATATTATTCATAGCTATTAGGCAACTAATCAAAGCAACCACAACCATTCAGCATACTCCCTCCAACTTTAAATGATGAACCACATTTATCTGAATAAAAAAGCAATTCCCAAGTCTAAAAGTTAACTTCTCTCGACATAGCACATGCTCCCTGCCACCRGGGCAAGGGACCAGTTGCAGCACACCACCTACGCACACACATGCACTCCCCTGCAGGTACGGAGACAGTAACAAGTCACTGTGAATCAGCAGATCCATGGTAACTTCTGCGCACGTTCTTCCCTGCAGTACATGTTCTTCCTTCACTGCAGGATACGCTACCTCATGTTTACCACGGGGTAAAAGAGCATTCATGGACAACCACAGAGTAGCGTATCGCCCTACTTCTGCATATACAATATTTCATGACACTCATTCTTAAAACACTAWTCTTTTTTAATCTACTAGGCTACTGTTTACACCCATGAAATGAGAATGCAAAATCCTGTTCACCTGTGTAAAAATGACATTCATCTTCAGCACTCAGCTACAAAGACAAGAAGACCRTGACATACCACTAAATGTAGCTCCAGAATCTTTCACAAAATCCTCCACAATAATGGACAAGCTGGCAAAATTAGGCTGCCTTATTAGTTCATACACAGAAGGCTGAAAAAGAACAAAAGGAAATAAATGTCTTGCTTTTTACAAAAAAATACTCGAGCAAAACCAAAAAAGACTTCCCTCCACAATTTATTTTTCTATACCCACCACCATTCTCTCAACTGTATACAGAAAGTGAAACAGAAACAAAACATAAAACCAAGTGACCACAGACAGCTTCTATGCATACCTGTAAGGAGCAAACTGACAATTCTTATGTGAACCAAATAAAGAGACAGAGAAAGAATGATACCAACCAAGTGTATTTTGGAATATCAACTGCAGGAAGTGTTCCTGAATTCAGACCACAAAGGATATCTGCGTTTTGTGTTATCAACATTCAAACATTTCCTATTTAATTAGGATGACTAAGCAACAACCCTAATGGATGTCACAACTGCGATTCTCTTTTCCCCGAACTACAAAGCTTTCCAGGGACTAACACAACATCATGCCTTGCAATTATATTTATAATTCCACTTAATTAAATTTCCAAATGACTAGTTTTCAAGATGTTTTAAAATACACTTTCCGCGCTACAAGTGTAAGGGAATATAAAGGTACTGGCTGCCATCCGAATTAAATTCAGTGTAATTATCATTATAGAGAGAGGAAACAACATCTTGTACCCACAGAACAGACAGAATTATAGCTTAGTTTTGACAAAGAGCTTAAAACACTTTGCTGCTTAGCTGTAATAAAACACACCACAGTGAGGCTGGTGGAGTACACTAAATCTAGATATCAAGAGGCATTCAATTTCTGTCTCAGGATCAGTGCTCCAATAAGGTGTTACTGCAACTGGATAGTCTCACTGTTGTATTTGCTCACCTAACCACACAGACTATTTTAAAATAGAAACAATTAAAAATATAGCCCTACTGTAGATTTTGAAAGTGCTCCATTGTGTTACTAAAGTATCCCAGCAAAGTCAAGCGAGCATACTAAAAACTCTCACATTGTGACCCCAGAAATAACTTAAGACTTTAATGTTAATGTAAGGGAAGCCTCTTTTCCAAAAGCACACAGCTTGACCTTCGATTTATCATGGTCTAGAGGTGCTGGTATTCAGATGTTCACAGTCCTCAAACCCAAAACATGTCCACTCTTAAATAAAAACCTATACTGCAGCACTGGTTGTTTATCTTCAAGCCATGAATGAACTGCAGGTTTATACCCATGTTGCAGCACCTCTAGCCAACATTTCTCTCTGTGGATAAACCATTCAAAACAGAATATAAAAGAATATTGTGCTTCTGCACTCACAGATGAGCAAGGTACAGACCAGTTATTTAGCTGGGCAGAAAACGCAGGTCTGGACCCCGAACAGTGCATACGTGATTAACTTCACTTAAGCTGTCCTTCAGATTCAATCCCCAGTAAATAGTATTCTTATTTAGACTCTGCATGTAACACAGCATTTGTATCCAAATGTGCATTTCAAAGTCCAACAGCTAACCAGGTCTGCACTTTCATGAAGAGAGAAAAATTAATGAGTACTTTCAATATAATAGTTCAGATTTCGCATGCAGAGAAGGAACGTGAATTTTATGGTTTCCATAGCAACCATAACTAGGACATATTATGCATCTTATTATAAAAATTTTTATCATAGATTGCAATACCAAATATAAGCACACCAGGACTCTCTTTGATAGCTTTTGAGAGTGCCACAAACTTCATTTCCTAACTTTGTGTGTAAATTCTCAAATCTAAAAGTTGTACTGTATAAGTCTGCACTACCTTGGTGAATAGGTATAGGTCCTATATAAATGCAGTAGTCTGTGAGGTCAGAGATATGACAGTACTATTAACAAAACATCAACAGTATCTACCCACATTTTGAATTAGAAGCCAGTTTGTACAAACAGCTTTTTTTTTTTTCCTAAAACTTTCTCTATATTTTAAAAGCAAAAGAACTTTGAGAAATAAAAGTTACCTCCAGCATTCATGAAACTCAACAAGGTAACTCTTAAAAGCCCTCAACTATGAATCCAAAGAGCTGCAGCAGTCAGTTCAGGCATTCTGTTGAGTCAATTTAGAGTTTAAGAAACAATGAGAAGAACACTCTCCAAACAACAGTTTGTATGTATGTAGTGAGATAATCCCTTCATATATACAGTGTCGGGCCCCTTGTGAAGGACAATTTTCCCAACTCTTGAAAGCAAGTCTAGTGTACCAAACTGATGATTTATAGTTGTAGGAAATTCTAGGATAAGACCAGAAACACTGGCAGCATCACCTCAAATCACAGCCCCCTGTACAGCAAAAAAGTCTCATAAGAGCAAAAAAAGTCTTGAAACAGCAAAAGTTACCTACCCCTGTCAGGCTGTATTCCTGAAACACCCAGGATTTATCCTCATTGGTGGCACAACACAAAGCTGCAACTCCATGTCCCACCGCACAGATAGGTTCTATTAAAAAAAAAAAGAAAAAAAAAAGTGCATTTCAGAAACAGTATCTTTAAATCGTCAAAACAAGATTCTTCATGTCACATTGTGTTGCCTATCTGAAATAAAATTATACCATACTGTTTACACACTCTTAGGGTGTAGTGTTCTTTTCTGCACGCTACATAAGAATTTCCCCAGTCTTGCAAAGAGTTACTGGTGGTTAACTTTAAGGCCAGAGACAGTCCAATTTAGCCTAAGGGAAATACACATGCTCAAATGGTAACTGCATACAAGTCTTGATCAATCCGGACTTCAGTGAGGATTCTGGAACATTTTGTATCTGCATCTGAAATTCAATTCCTATCTGACCTGAAGAGAGTAACTCTTGTATCACTGTAAGGCAGATAACTCTTTTCTTACAAATACACTCAAAAGCTATTGCTATTATTTTTATACATTCACACAAAGAGGATACGTCTTTTTTAAAGAGAGCACACGTTTATCCAAAGAAGCTGTTTCCAGTTCTGCATGCTGCAACATTCTTCAATTATGTAAACAATTTTAAATCTTTGAGACCTCTGTGATGATGCCTAAAAACACTTACAGTAAGGTAACAGTCTTGCATGAACAGTGATGTGGTATGGACTATTTTATTCAACACAAATATCTAATGATGTTCACCTACTGTTCTCAGTGCTGAAGTGCTGCAATATCCTAGCTAGGTATCCACTGTTTGCAAGGTCAGTCATAGCCCCAGGACAGTTAGGAATCAACAATGCATGGTATCTAGCACCTAGTAAGGAAAAAAAGATAAATAGATTGTCATACAAATAAAAGCAAAATGAGCCTGATCATAATTCCATTTTGGATTTGACAAAATTAAGACAATACCACATAGCTCAGTCAAATACTACATAAACTTAATGAACTAAAGAAACTACCAGACCTATGTGGGGAAAAGAGTTATTTAAGACATAGAACACACATTTCCGATGGGAGAGTCTAATCTAGAAAAAGCTTAAAACTGTTGTGTTTGATGGCTTCTACTTTAGGAAAATGTTTATGCATTTCCAAAATTAACAACACGTAATACACTACACAATTACCACTCAATGATAAATTTTAAAAAAATAGCAACTGTAGTTGTCAGGGCTTTGTCTTAAAACACAAGTTGTATTTCTTTTCAGTATCCTACTTCCCTAAAAACCTAATATTAAGAAGCATCTGTTTCCGTAATAAATGGAGATGACACACGGGCCAATTGTAAGGACCCTTACCATCAATTGACTCCAATTTGGCAGGGCTTGCATAAGATTTCATACGGAAGTCCTGTATCCAACGCATGTTGCTTTCATTCACATCCACAAAATCAATTGATTTCCCCTAGTAGAAACATGTTTCAAAGACTGTGGTTAGTATCACTACAAAGACTTCTGTTTTGTTTCTGGAAGGATAAGTGTGTAAGATTCTGTGAGACTTTAGCTATCAAAGCAATGAATTTTTTCAATTTTTCTACTGAAGAGGTTCTTTAAGATTCATCTCTTCACTCTGTGGAAAACAGATATTGGAGAGTGAAGTTCAGAACCACAAGAAGCATGTCTTCATGTCTTCAGCTCAATATTAAGAAAACCAAAGTTTAAAAAAAAGAGTACCTTAATTGGTAAAAATAATAAAACATCTCTCAAAAATAATTAGTATTCTACTTCTTTGATCAATTGGTTTCACACTAAATCACAGTAACCTCCCATTTTTACTTACCCTCCCATTTTTACTTACCCCAGGAGTAGCAACTTGCAGATTAAAAGCAGAGCTAGTTAGTGTAAAGCAATGAAGGAAGGACTGGGCTGACACACCTGCAAAACAGAGTCCAACAATTTAAGGAAAGAGTCATTGCATTTTAAACCAAATCATACTAGTACATTTTACCCAGCAAGGTACACAAACTTGTTTTTTTGTTCATCTTAAAAACTCCYAAGAATTTCGAAGTGTTATTTTTAAATTTAAGAAATACACAGCCCTCATTATCGCTATGTATCGAGAGATACATGAGGAAGATATTCTGTTTGTCTGGGTTGGGGGCACCAGGAAGGAAAGAGGAGAAAAAAAGGTATATCCGGGTATATCTGTGAGTGTAGCACAGCTCAAAACCAGGTATATGTACAAGGCAGCATGCTGGCATGTATTCACATAGTACTACTGTGCACACAGGGACACAGGCATGTGTGCATGCCTGTGAACATCACAGTCATGCATGCATGGAAAGCAAGCTCATACATGCACAACACAGGTGCACATGCAGGGGCAGCAAGCGTGTGCAGAGAGCAGGTACACATCTGCACAGCTCAGCTGCACATGCAGAGACTCTTGTGTACGCACTGCTAAGATACAGGTCTACAAACACGCTGCAGAGCTGTGTACGCTGGGATGTATGCATAYGCATGGCAGGAGTGTGTATGCAGGGTAAGAGGGGGATGCCAGCGCATGGCACGGCTGAGGATGCAGAAGGCCTGAACACAGCACAGCCGTGCACGTAGGGGGCACAGGGCAGGCGCAGCCGTGCACTGAAAACAGCGCACACAGAAAAGCTCTGCGTGCCTTTGAAGGGGTGCGCGCAGCACGGCTGGGGACGCACGGGGGCGCGGGCACAGCACCGACTACGTGCCGAGGGGCGTGCACGGCTGTGGGTGCATGCCGCGTGGGGTAGGGTGCAGGGGCGCACAGAGCACAGCTGGGCATGCGGGAGGGGCATATACAGCACTGCTGGGCATGCCGAGGGGAGGGGAGGGGAGGCGTGCACGGTACAGCCGGGCATGCCGGGGGGGAGGCCAGAAGGACACCGCAGGCCGGAGGGAGCGCGCCGTGTTGAAGGGACAAGAGGGCTCCGGCGGGACGGGGGTGCCTGCCGGGAGCGTCTCACCCGCGGCGGCGGCGCTGGCGACGATGAGGCAGGTGGGCTTGCCGAGCCGGTCCGACATGGCGCGGGGAGCGGCGGGGCCCGGCGGCGGCGGCTGTTTCCTCATGCGGCCCCGCCGCCTCACGCCGCCCGGCCGCGCTGCGCATGCGCGAAGGGAGCGCGCGCCGTTGGGCGGGCGGGCGGCCGTTGGGCGAAGCGCGCGGCGCCTCAGGGGGAAGAGCGGAAAGGGGGSGGAGGGGGCGGCAGCCGCAGGCCTGCCAGCAGCGACTGGGGTTCCGTGAGGGTGCGGGGGACGTCGCGGTGCCTCTTCACCCCCCTTCGGTGGCCCGTGGGGAGGCACCCGCTGCACACACCACGGGAATAGCGTCCCGCCTGCCTCCCCGGGGCTGCCGATACCTAACGGCTGGCGTTGTTCGAGCAGCGTGGATTCACCTGCCCGTGGATGAGCACAATAATCCTGGCCTCAGCTCCCTGCCTCGCACCCACGCTGATGCCTACCCCAGTCAGTGTCTGGATGTACTGTGCGGGCCTCACCAAGCCGTGAGGGTGTTAATGTTTTATTTCCTCTGCATAGCAGGGCGATGTTTTCATTAGAGACCTGCTTGTCAAGCTTTGCTCCAATAGCAAGCCTTTTTTCCTCATCAGATTTCATATTGGTACCCCAGTAGGGCTGAAACACTGAACACTGTCCTGCTGACCGCCTCCCCATCAGAGAAGGGGAAGTTAGTGACACCATGTTGCGGCTGGTGAAAGAAAAAGCAGGCATTCATGTCAAAATGGCAACTAGTTTTCATTGTCCTGTTGGAGAGGCTACAGCTGACCAAAGAGTGCTAGTGAGTTAGCTTTCAAATTGCCTTGCTCTAACCACATAACACCTCCGCTCTAACCACCCAGCCGACTAAATACCAAAACCTTTCCYGTGAAGTCCAAGCCACCGTTAATGATGGTTTATTGTGCTAGTGATGTGATGTGCTTTTGATGCACAAGATGATAACTCCTTCTTGAAACTAAAGCTATTTTTAAGTTACTGGCATTTGATATCTCTCTTATAATTTGCTCTTGATGCCTTTCACCCTTGGTATATATAGTCTCAGGATGTTGGGGGGGGACAGAGGAAATGCATTCTGCTCTTTTTGCATCCTTTAAGAAGTCACAACTGCTAACAATATGTGGGATCATAAGAGAGAACCAAGAATCTGTCAGAGTGATTTGCTGAAAAAATGAAAGATGAAATACATGGATGCGGAACTGGGTGATTTCCTGGAGCCACTGAAATGAATATCAGAATTGCAAACTAAATAAGATCATCCAAATGTTCTTGAAACTGTCTTTCCCATCCTTCATATCTGCTCCAGATTGTCTTTCTTGTGTATACTTGTAATTGTTAATGACTCATTATTCTTCCAAAAAAATGTTCATTTACTGCAGGTATCATTGCTCTTGGCTCTATAGTTCACCAGAGGAAATGTAATTTTTGTAAACCTTGTTCAGCTTCTGATTTTKCATTTTTCATCTCTATGCTAATTTAATAGATTTGTATCTTGATGGTTGATAGTATGTTATAAAGAAACAATGCCACTATAAAATGGTTGATAGAAAACAAAGACAGTGCAATTCTGACATTGTTTTGCTTTATTTATTTGAAGGGACCTGATTTTTTCCTAAAGGAWATGTTGCTTTTGCCACCATGCTATCTGTTTGTCCATCTGTTCAATCATCTGTCTGTCTGTATCCTTTCCTCACCAAAGGGGTGTTCTGAAACCACTTTCTGCTGACTGGAGATGTCTGGATGTTCTTCTTTTTCTACTCCAGCTTAGCTACCAGAAAACAATAAAAAACACTGAARGGATACCAGTCACTGCTCAGTTTAGCTACCTTGCAGGGGACTTAATGCCACTCCAGCAGTCTAAAGCCTTTATGTCACTGAGAATGGGATTTATGCTCACTCCTTACTTGTGAATCTGGTGGGTTTTTTTCTGAACCCAAGAGCAGAAAGCAAACTGCRTCTCAAATCCTGTTCTGCTCTTCCCATCCTCCCTAGACTGCCGAAAATGCGAAGCATTAGATGACTTGGCAACAGTTTAGAGTCAAAACAGAGCAAGAAAAAAATGCAGGCAAGGGAGCCCCGGTTGCTAGGATRTTAAATTGTACGCTGATGTCTTAATACTTAATGTTCCACTACTTGGTGGATGCCAATGTCTCAATTTTACCAGAATGCATGACCGGTAGATTTTGTAAATGATCTGTTGAATTCTCTTCCAGCAAGCACTAGTTAAGCTTTGYGGTCTCTCTGTGCTTAATCTGGGTGGTTAACAAGTGTGAGAAGTAACTGGTACTGCAGTAATATCATGAGGACTGTAAAAATTATTTGCTATTTCATGTTGACTGCTCTTTTTGACAGAGCCTGAATGTTAATGGTTATGTTATGTTAGYTGAGTGTTTCCCCTTCAGACCTAGTCTAGTAAAACAGCAGTGCTTATCTTTTCAAGTGCAGTGATTTGGTATCATACCATTTTCTTTCTATAAATGATGATTGGAGTAGAATGGAGCAGGGAAAAATAATACATAGTTTAAAAAGATAATTGTAAACATAGCCTCTGTCTTTCATAATATTTTGATTTCAGGAAATAATGTAGGAGGGCTAGAAACCCCATAAGTTTATTCTCAGTATTCTGTGGAAGTCTTATGAAGTGTAATAATAAAGAATATTTTGCTGAAGCATTTATACAGTATCTACATTTCCCAAGCACGTGTTGAAACCTTCCCTTCCTGCCACAAACCCACGCACATAAACACTGGTTAAAACACACTAATATGAAAAGGTAGGCCATACTTGTATTTCTCTCAAAACACMTATGCTGCTAGATACCAGGACTTAAATTTCATTTCAAACAATGTATTTCCTATGTGATATTTTTGCAACTGATAATTTGAGAATACTTAATTAAAGCAATTCAACTAGAAGAAGGAAACTCGCTTAAGTAGTTTTTCTTTCAGGTTTCTACTGGGCAATTAATCGCAAGGTTCAGTCCAGCCACAAAACTAGAGCTGAACAAAAACTTATTCTTTTCCCCCAAGATGCAAGCTTGTTTTGCCCATCCTATGTGCTAGCCAGAAGGTATGAGGACACACAGGGTGGCACTCAGACTATCTGTGGGGATCACTGATTCCTTCTCAGCACCGCACTAGTGTCTGCAYGCAGGTCACAGCCAGAGTTGACTCATGTCTGGCTCATTCAAAAGAAGYGAGCGCCTTCTGCAGAATACAGGGTTGACTCGCCAACTGATACAGAAAGTGTGGCTAATTAATTTTCACATGCCTTGGTGAGGTCAGAATTATGTAGAGATCAGTCTAACTGCCCAATGAAGCTTATCATCAATGAAGGGAAAGATTAATTTTATCCTTTTTTTTTTTTCCCTCTCCAGAGAGCTATCCAGTCTTCCTAAGGCAGTTGCACAGTGGCCTAGAACATGCACTAATAATTACAGCTCTCCCATCTGATAAAGTAATTGAACTCTCTATGAGAGATATAGTACAGCTGACACTGATGGGATGATAAGGATACTGATTTATGGATCTACCTTTAGTGCATAATGAGCCTCATCTCTTCCAATCATTAACTGGGCATGGATTAACTGGCAAGGTCATACTGGTAAAAGGACATTACTGTGGTTATAAAATAAGTGGTCTTCCAGCTACAAAACCGTTCTTCTTAAGAAAGTCTGTGCATATTCAGTCCCCTCTTTTCAAGCTGGCTTTCTACTCTGTAGAATGTATTGCCCAAGAGAGTCTTTAAAAGCATTTCTAGATCATTCCTCAGAAAAAAATGAGAAAGAGGAAGAATCAAGAATTATAGTATGCTGTGTGTTTGATGGTTACTGTCTCTGCTTGACACACACTGGAGACTGGATAAGAAAGCTGTGGAGCTAAAAGCACATGTTGCTGCAAGTTGCTATTTGGGAGGAGACAGGGATGGAGAAAGGGAGGGATCAAGGTGCATAGAGGAAAAACAAGCCTGGGAAAATGGAGAAAAAGGAGTATAAAAGGGGCCAGTGGAGTGTAAGCAAGCTGCTGGTTAGTATGCTTGTCTGGCCCTGTGCTTGATCACYACCTGGACTAGCTGGTGAATAGGAGAAGACCCACAGCTGGAAAAACCCCATCTGATCAAGTCTGAGGAGATCACTAGGTAATGGGCCTGGGATCCGGACAGGGATATTAGACAGATTGAAAGCCAGTGGTAATATTTGAGTGGTCCGTGAGYGTGGGTGTGTTTATGAATCAAGAGTGTGATGGTATATGCATGATTCATTAGAGAACCTCAATCCTGATCAACTGGAGAGGGAGAATGGGATCAGACTGTGTTGTTCCTGTTTATGTGAGTGCTCTTCGTGTTTCTGTGGGTGCCAGTAAATGCTCTGCAGTCTGGTTGTGTTGGCCCTGTGTGTGTGTGTGTGTGTGTGTGTGTGTACCTATTGAGAGCACACACTCAGCTTCAGTATTGGCTGGACCTGCAAATGGAAACTACAGCACCCTGTATCTATCACTGGGATGGGAGGAACCCCTGGGTCTCAGAGTTCGCCAGATTCAGCTTCACCTTGCTGGCGCCTGGCAGCAACAGATTTTTAAACAAAAGGAGGCAGTGCTATCCTTGTTTGTTTGATACTTAGTCCTCTTTAGGAACAGTRAAAAAGAGAAGAAAGCTGTGAAAATGGAATAACAGGACATGATTTCTTTGAACCAACCTTTCCCCCACTGCTTTTTTTTCAGTGATGGCAACAGAGATAAGGCACGGAGACACTGATGCAGTTATGGTGAGAACCAAGAGAGCAAAGCTAGCACTAGTTAAGTGCTCTTGAGCACTGCTTTGGATAGTCCTTAACCCATTCCCTCTTTCATCTACCTTTTTCCCTCCGCAAGATGTAACAGCTTGCACAGGATGTCCTCTGTTCAGCRGAGTCATCAAGGTTTCAGTCACAGGTATGAATGGTCAGAGCCTGTGACACCAGAATGCGCTGGAGAGAATTATTCGAGGGAGGAGAGTGAAGCAGCCTCAGCTGAATTTTCTGCCCATCACCCATCTTTTAAGAGAAATACCATTGGAAAACCTGCCTGAAAGCTTACCCAGAGGAGAGCAGCTCAACAGCAAATGTGATTTCCTTTGGGGCTTTATTTTTACTCAGTTTCTGCTCGTGCCCTGCCTGGAACTTTGTACTTCAGTATACTTCTGGTTCAGGTGGCCAGTGCCTATGCCATTCAAATGCTGAGTGTCTCCATGAAGAAAACTACCACCATCTCCAAATTTTATCAGATTCTGGATTCAAAGCAGAATGAGAGATGTGTGTGGAGACTTTTTTTTTGCCTGTAACTAGAGTCTGCAGTAGGTAAAGACTATGGAAAATCAAGTGCAAATGACATGGGAGAGAAAAATGACCTAATATCCTGCATTAATTGAGTGTTTAAATTAGACACCATTGGATCTCTGTTTTCTATCTTTGCAAGGCTGAAGAGTTTATTCCACTTGCAAATATAGCCGTTAGCCTTAGGAAAGGAGATAGCTTTGGTTTCCTAAACAATCTGGCTCATATGGGTCTGCACACTTCACCTCCAGAAAGTCTGTGAAATTTTTTAGCAAATATTCGTGCCGTTCAGAAAATCCACCCTGCTCCTAAAGTAAAATGAAATTGCCCTGCACACAAGGGCTTAAATAAAAGTTTGGAAAARCATTTGAGACTCGCACTACAATCTGTAACCCTTTTTAAGGAAGGTGCTAGGCTGGATGCTAAGCATTGGTCTTTCCAAACCCGAAACAGGTTGGCAGCGGGGACATGAATATGATTCTAAAGCACCTGAACCCTGTTTCCTCAGGTTACCTGGTGCCTGACTGCTTTGAAGACACTGCTTAAGAATAGCTTGGGACTTTAAGATGCATAGATGATAATACTCATTACAGCACGTAGGAAGTGACCAGTCATTCCCCTTGCAGCTATTTCAGGGTCTGGGAATGAGGCAATTTGGAACCTGCTTTTCCAACCTGACACTAACTTAGAAAGTCTCCCTGCTGGGAAAGCCCCTTTGTTAACCAACTTCGTGACTGTTAACATGTTTTTTTCATTGCCGAAGAAAGACTGGAGCAGGAGGCTGAGATCTAGCCTTTCGTGAAATGGAAGAGCTTTATTTTCTAGACAACTGCTGAAGCAAACCAGTTTCTCACCTTCATTGCTTAGTTCACCTGTATGTGAATTTCTGCTGCCAGAAGGCCCTGCTGAAATGGAGACTCTTTCAAAATGATCTGTAATATATRCAGTGGCTGAGAGCCATTTGCTCTAGAAAGAGGTGTTTTTCCTGCCTTTGCTAGTAGCTGGTCAGCAATCCCAGGAAGCAGCATGCTACAGATCCTAAGCACATTGTGCTCATTGGCATCAATCACATCTTTTTAATTTCCAGTTGCTGTGAACAACATTTGGAAAGTTTCACATATGTTATAAGGCCACTGCTTTAGATGCTGACAGCAGAGGCTGAGARCCCCTAACATGATTACAGATGGGTTCTCCGCATCTCCTTGACGGAATTCAACTGTTGAAAGGAGGACTTCTCTGCCTCAGATGAGTTTTCCCACCCCTTTAGCCAACAGTGAATCATCCTAGCCAGAGAAAACTGTCAGGCCTTCTATAAAACCAGCTCTACCATATGCACCTTCAAGTTATACAATGCTATATATTATTAATACTCTGTGTATGGACATGCTTTGCATATCTGCAAATAAGCTATTGCAGGATTGTACCTACTTATTGGGACATTTGGGACCAAACAAGAGCATTTCTGATAAATTTTTTCACTCTCTGTATATTTGTCAATAATGTTGCTGCCTTCCTTGGCAGTGAGAACACATTTTTGTTTAAAGAAGAAACAATGGGAGGATTCCCCAGGCCATCCTTCCTCCTCTCTGTAGAGCAAGCAGCACTGTTTCATCCCAGACTGGAGAGGACATTTTGGCCAGGTACCTCCACTGATTTCAAACTATGGGGAAGCCTTCCAGATCGGAGTATCACTTCTTGCTGCACCGTCCCTGCTGCCTTTCCAGTCATGTCTGCATACCCCGCCTTCTGTTAAGAGGAGATGGGTCAATCTGTCACTGGAAAGGGGTGAGTTTGCCCCAGCCTAGTAACTGAAGAAGAGTATCAGTTCCTTTGAGACAATACTCTCTCCTCACCCTTACAAAGCAGGAGAGATTTCCATCTCCTCCTGCATGGCTTATCCACTACTCATCAGGCACATCTATGCACTGTTTCTTGCACCTTAACTGGAGGCAGTGGGGAGGACCAGGCATCTACCTCTACCAGCTTCTCGGATTCAGGATTCAGACTCAGACAAGAAGAATCTAYTTACTCCTCTGCTTCCATGAATATTAAGACAATCTAAAACTTGAGTCTTCAGCTGAGTTTCTGCAGCAAAAATCTCACATATTTAAGGCTTTTGCAACTAAAAGCTGTCCCTTTTTCCTGACCCCCAAGGAGTTTCTAATATTTGTCTTCCCAGTTCCTAAGAAATTCATTTCCAGAAGCCTGCAGACTTTGCAGAGACCCCATTCACAGCTGGTACAATGTAACGACAACTCATTTACCATGACATGCGCTGCTGAAATCCTCCTCCCTTCTGACTGGTCAGACAGGAATCCTCTGGCTCTCACTGATGAGCGGAGAATCCTACAGTCATCAGTCAGATGCTCAAGGGACTGCTTGTTCCTTGTGAGGAYGGACATTCCTGGGCCAGTTAAAAATGAAAGCAAGTAAATCAGAAAGCACCCTAATTTGATGGGTGAGGGATCAACATTTTATACAACAAACAACCATGCAGCAAAGCCTGGAGACTGGCCTGTAGAATGAGGGATCATTGGGATCAAAAAGGGTTTTCTGTGTGACTCTGGGTAAGTCATTTAATTGCTCTACGCTTGAGTTCCTCTGTGGAAATAATAATAATCGTCCTTGGTTTGCTTTACTTCAGTAGGTTGGAATTTATTTGGGGCAGGGACTGCCTTTCACTACAGTTCTTACTGGGATCTCTAATACTAGCATAATATTCAGCCTGCAGGAAACATTTTCATGACTAAGGAGTGAGAGAAAGAATAGCCATTTTCACTTACACACCCAAATACACAAAGATGCTCACGTGAGGAATTATACAATATATCTATGTATATATATATATCTATATATAGTTTATTTCTCACAATCCTGGTAAGAGTTACAGGTGTATTGGGAATCATTTACAGTTTCACAGCATATGGAGTGGCCATACAGCTTCTGATGTGAGTAACATACAGTGTGTAGAGAGCACACGTTTCCAACCCATCCACCCACCATTCATACAATGGGTTTTCAAAGCTAATACTAGATTCAGCTACGTAGAAAGCCTGGAAAATGTTAGGGAACAGCGTTGGGTGTCATACAACACTGTCAGTCACAATGGGACAAGCTAAACTACTTTAATTTTCAATCTAGTATTTCTAGTCTACCTGCATTATTGCATTTATACGCTTTTTTTTTTAAATTAAAGTAAATAGAATACTATATGGGAAAGGAAAAATTCTTGACTATTTTAGGATTTGAGCTGCAGCCCATACAAAGTGTCCATAGAAGCATAGACAAGATTATAAATTCAACAAGGTATAAATTAGCTGTATAGCTTTGTGTGTAGGTAGGTGTCCATTTCCCTCCAGGAAATGTATCTAGCAGCATATTGTTTCTGAAAATAAAAAAMCAAACCTGTATGTTGAACACAGGTAAATATGTGTAAGTGACAAGCAGGTCTGTTTCTACAGGGAAGAAATCAAGGTGTCACTCTGTAATACTATTAATTGGAAAACACATTCAGGGTCTGATTCAAAACCCACTGATATCAGTGGAAAGGTGCCTGTGGCTTCAAACATGTCATCAGGCATTTCCCCCCTAATAATATCCGAGCCTTTCCATTTGACTTCCAAAGGGCTTTGGGTCAGTCCCTGGAAAAGTAATAGAATCAAAGCAAAACAAAAGAAAAAAATCCCCTGTAATCTGACCTTCGAGTTCCCTTTCTCCAATTTTACTTTCTCCACAAGTTTGTAAACAACCTGCACCTACCACGAGAAGAGAGTTGATTTTTACTGGAGAGTTGAGACTGCACCTTTAAAAGATTCCAATTGAGAGAGTCCTTACCAGTGACTCAGGAAAAGGTGCCAGGGTTAAGAAGGGCTGCTCAAAAATTAATAAAGCCACATGTTTTGTTTATTTTTTTGGTTTTTAATACAGGAAATTTGTATGACATCCTCCTTCTTATCAAATTACCCCAAAAACTTGACTGCTTGAAGCTCCTATGTCAAAACCAGGGATATGATGCAGGTCTTTACTATTGCAAAGATAACTAAACATTCCTCTCTTCCTGCTGAGAATTTTGGTACTGTAGCATCATCATGCACAGACAGGAACAACCAAGAACTTCTATTCTTGGGATCCTGGCCTGGAGCTCTGCATTATGAGAAACCAAAGGAGAATGGAAATGATCACAAATTTCAAGATGGGAGCAACTGAAGAAGAAATGGGAACAAGAGAAACATGTAAAAATTCTGTTTGTCCAAATKCTATTTAATCCAAATTATATTTTTAGCAAAACCTGATCTATTTAGTCAGAAGAGCATAGCATCAAACAGCATAGAGTATGACTCGCAGTGTGCTGCCTATCAGGGCATTTGAACAGARCAAACACTTTACAAAATAGCAAGCAGAACAATAGTGCAGGGTAGAGCCAAACTCATGTATTTGGAAAATCAATGACTATGATCTGTCATATCACCTGTGTACTTTGAGTATCAACTTATCAGCAAGATTAGTTGAATGAGGCATGGATTTTCATGGCCCAGCAGTCTTGCGTTACTTTATGGAATGGTAACACTTGAGCAGCCCAGTTAAATGGAAAAATCCTTGCATCTTCTGTGCCCTTGATCCTGCAGCTAATGGGGAATAAAAGARAGCTGCAGCATGTTCCATGCATGTAAGCTGATTCTTTAAGGCCCACTGAAATGCCAGTCATTGACTTCAGCTGAGAGTAAGCCCTCAAGTGTTTGAGAACCTCACTTCTGTGCCTGTATTTTTGCTGCTCCAATAACGGAAGGACCAAAGAGGCACAAGCTTCAGCCTCATGTAGTGTATGCAAGTACTGCGTCAGCATCTACTCAATAGCCTGGCCAGAACATCTCACACCTGACTGGCAGGCAGCCTGCAGGACTTTGATCTTCAGCCAAGCTTGTGACCTTGCAGTGGTTCACTGACATGGAAAAGCAAGGACAAGAAAGAGACCTGCCAGCTACAGGTTCAGTGYTCTCAGGTGCTGAGCTTCTGTGGCAGAGGAGAGCACACAGCATTTTGCAGTCTCCAACCCTCAAACTAACTCAAGAGCCTTAGCAATTAGAGCAGATGAAAACCACATATGTTCCCTGGTGAGCTACACAGTCTTTGCATTCCCCTGGGTGCTCAGYAGCTGAATGTTTGCTATATCTTTTGAATGGGGCTACCCAAAATCTACCTCTGCACTGGGGCAGGGTTTCTGCCTAGTTGTGGAGGGGCCACATGTGCAAAAYTGCCTTGGAAAAAAATAGGGAAAGGAAAGGGAATACAGTTCAATAGCTGAAGAAGCAGTAAAGCGCAAGCAAAGCAATGAATCAAGCAGATCTTTGGAAACCAGTGTAGCCAGGTAGGTTGTACCCGTTGAGGATCTGGTATGGGCAGACAGTCTAGGAATTTGGGCAGAGAAAGGGAAATCGGTCACATGGCTGGACTGTTGATCTAAAATAGAGGAGGAAAAAGTCCTCATCGTAAAAGCCCTTGCTCAAGGGATAAAAGCACTGGATTAAACTTCCCATTGCCAGTCAACCAAGGCAATGTGATCTGAGCTAATCGCAGGAAGATGCAATAAAAGATTAAGAAAAATGACATTGGAACTGGCTCAGCCAAGTCAAACTGAATGGCACAGACTGAATGTTCCAAGCCAATGTCTCTCAGCCAAATTGCAGTACCATTGATAGTACCTGTCATCATCATCTGTACTGGTGAAATCAAGATATCATAACCTAACTCAAGGAGAGCAACATTCTGTACAACTACATTCAGTTTGATGAACTTAGATTAAGTACCATCTCATTTTTGCCACATGTTCACCATGAGAGCTAAGATGCTTTATTCTGTGCTCTTTGCCCTTAATGCAGCTTAAAAAATAACTTTCCATTAATAACATCAAATAATATTTCAAACAGATGAACTTTGTGAGAGAACTAAATTCCAATCGAAACGAGACACATGAGGTGTGAAAAAGAATGAGAAGCCAAAAAGAGCCATTGCAGGACAAGTGCTTAGGGATAGATTATGAACTGAAAACAGAGCAGCAATATTTAATCCACAGAACTAGGCAGACAGTGTTCATATTGTCCTCTTCTGGCTTCTTTGTAATCCACAGAGCATAATTTCTGAAGTAAAAGTAAGTGGTACTGTATACCCTGGCCCAGAAGATTGCTGTACTCCGCAGTGGAATTGTTGTCAAAGGAGYGCCAGTCATAAGTCCTAAAATGTGCAGACAGTCCAGGTCAGCCCTTCAACATCAGTGGGTTGCTCCATGAAAGAATAAAGGACCAAATCCCTCTGGTGTAAATGTCAGGAAATGTCCTGATTCTGGGCTTCCAAAACTGAGAAATTAACTGCWAATTTAGATACAGAGTTTTGATTATTTATGCCAGAGCCAACCCCCTTCACAGAGGGAGATGCCYGACTTCTAAGGCAGAACCATGGTTTTTGTTTTTCATAAAACCTTTAACATTGAGCAGTGCTAACAAAAATGCATTTGGAAAAGCCAGTTAGCAAAGTTTAATTTTAATGGCTTATAAGGAATTGGTCATTTCTGCTTTTGCCTTAGAAAAAAATAGAAGTGAATAGGCTATAAAAATTAATGTGTCCTTAACAAAATTGTTAAGATAATGATGTCATGTAYTTTTTCTGCATTTCTTTGCACTGTTTTTCATATCCTCTCAGAAGCACTGAATTGAAGCACTGAATCAGCTGTAGAGGTGATTCAAATTCTTGGAATTTCACTTTTTGGATATGTTTTTCGTTGTCTTCCTTTTTTGTTTGTTTTTTGAAGGATAAATTTTCTTTCAAGTCTTCAGGATTACTTTTGACCAGTTTGAACAGTCAGAAATGTTCAGCGTTCTAAACCTCAGTGGCATTTCCAGAAAAGGAAGGGAATTTTTAAAGGCAGGAATCTTTTCCTCTCACCAGCTCTGGGTTTTTTACTTACACTGTTATTTATACACAAATATTAATGTAGGTATAAGCATGGCTATGAGCATGACTGCCTCAGTTAATACTTCATTTATRTACTCAGCAGAAGGACTAAGAAATATTTTTGTCAGTTTAAAAAAACATGCCACTGAAATGGCTTTATATTTTACAGTGACCTGCAATCATATCCCTGCTGCCAATAAGATCTTAAGACCTGATCATGATATATTGAAACCARTGGAAAAAATTCCCCTTGTTTTCAGTAGCCTATGGATCAATCCCTAAAGCTTTGATTCAGCAAAGACATAAATACATTTTGCATTTGTCACTGAACCTAATGAAGCTARAAAGTGCTTAACGGCAAGCAATTGTTCAGTGCTTTGTTAAGTTTGAGCCCGAGAGGTGATCAGCACCTACAAGAATGCATTCTTACCATCTTGAAAATGCTGTTATATTATCCTTTGGCTTCCAGATTTGTTTGTATCCTTCTGCAGAACTGTTAAGAGTAAGAGGATTTATCCATAGCCTGTTAAATCAGTAGAAAGAGGAAGCGGAAATGTAATCCATTTCAACTTTCTTGAAGTTAGAAACTTGGAAAACCTTCTACTGAGTTGCCCAAGAGACCATAACAACATCTTTGTATTAGACTAAAACTTACAGCTCCTTAAAAATAGATTGAGATCAAGCGTAGTAATTGAACCTATAGTTTTAGTGATAAGCTGCAATGTCTGTGAAATCAGTTTTTCAAATTTCTAATTTATAGACTTTATCAARAGAGTAAACTAGCAATCTAGATCTCTTCAAATTCCAAGCGCAGAATCTTATCAGTTTTAAGCATTAATTCATTCTCCCGATGGAGATATCACTAAAAGGACTTCATATCACAAACACCACACAAAGAATAACATCAAGCAAATAACAGCATGTGCTCAGTACGAGAAAAGACAACTATTTATTTAGCACAGCGAGTTCAATCATTTAAGCCTTCAATCTCACTTTGATTCTGAGAGAGATGAATTTGCTCTTCTCAGCCTACTTCTCGCTGGACATTTGTTCTCAAAATGAAACCACCACACGGCCTGGCACATTAAGGCAGAACAGGAGGTGTCTGCTAAAAATGGGTGTCATTTGCAGGTCAGGACTGAAGTGCATTGTCCCAGCTGCGTGCTTAGGAGCTTGTATGGCATCTATGCTTGATCTACCTGACTCAAATCAACACTAGACCCACACTTTGAAAAGCGCTACAACACAGTCCAGTATAGTTCAGTATAGTCTAAAAGAAGTGCCTTATTTTAAAGCAAGTAGCCCACATGACTATCGAGGGAAGGGAGCAGTAATTTTGAGCTTCTAGCACAATGGGGACATTGTACATTCAACAGTTTGCTAGCCGTACATTCTTTGCAGTGATAAGAAACCAGGATCAAAAAAAGAACTCAGGTGCTGCATGGCATGAGGTGAATAGCACAAAAAAGATATCACGGACACTTTGTGTGAATGCAGGGGAACAAATGAGGGGTCGTCTCCAGGTCTGTTTTCCTTTTTCCTACAAAGAATGTGGCTTTACCCAGACTGCAGTAGTATAAATATATGTATTATATGTATGCATACATACATACATATACAGAATAGTCTTGAAGGCAGGGTTGTGTATATACACATACACACRCACACACATAAACACAGGTGTTTTCCAAACCACCAAAAAGCTTGCTTCTAGATACTCTGGACAGCAGACAAAAATGTTAGGTAATCACAGTAAGTGAAAGATCCCTTATGGGCAGGACACACCATGTTCACTGCCTAAGGAGATTTAGCGTATGGTTACATTCCCAGATGATGAGCTGCAGTCCCATCACCATTCCTATGGTGTGTTCTTCAGATGAAATTACTGGCCTTGCATCTAACTGCTCTAAGAAGGGGTTCAGATGTTAACAGAAATAGTTACGGTCTTGGCCCATATTGGCTGAGAGCTGTTTTTCCCTCTTCTGTTACCAAAGGTTAAAGCAAAGATATAAAAACACTTAAAAAAAAAAAAAAGAAGAAAAAAAAGAGAAGACTCAAGTGAAGCAGTGCTTCTCTTTCCTCCCCCTGTGTCTGTCTATGCTGATCAGTGCAGAGTAGCTAGATGCTACATCTGTAATGTTATCACACACTGCTAGAAAATTCATACACCAGAGGCTGAGAGGGAGAGAGCAGACAGGGCAGCTAGAAGCATCTCATGAAGACAGGACTCTCTCTTGAAAACAGAAGTCACTGTCTGAAAATCACCAACCCTACACTGACAAAACATGAATCAGAACTGGGGTAGCCRGATTTCCTCCCTCATGAGCAACATAACCACAATTCCCCTATAGCCAAGAGCCTCGTGCTTCGGAGGTCTAAGGGAAGGAGAGCCCAGGAATGGCTCCCTGGTAGCTGGCTGCAAGTACACTTTACGCTGTACCCAGTGGGCACAGGCGTCCCAGTTGTACAGACCAGGTTCCTGGCTGGACTGTGCTGCGGTTTGCTTCTAGCTTGTGTACCCAGGTTTCCCTTGCGGGGAAAACAGGACACACTGTTAGGGTGCAAGTGCGGCCAGGGCACTGTSAGGGTTTGGAGGCTCTGCAGCACCCCCAGACCCCTTAGTTTAGATGCAGGGGGGTGCAGCGACCTCACTGTGTCCTCTTGCAAGGCCCTGCTGCAGCCGCAGCCAGGGAGCTGTGCTGGGACTGCTTCTGAGCTGCTTCTGAGCTTCTCTCTTTCACATCTCTGCTTTCCCATCACCTTTCATACTCCCTTTCTATTGTTTGCCCTTCCCCCTCCCAATTAACCTCTGAGCATCTGCAAAACAGGATGAGGGAAAATCAGTTCTTTAGACAAAAATGACATTATAGAAACAGCCAGCCATGGACCCCTAGTTCAATAACAAGAAGTTTTACAGGCTCTAAAGGATATACTGTTACTAGGAGATACATTCAGAATACAGACAAAAATGCTTTAAGCTACCAGGATTTCACCTGTGGCTGCTAGCACTTGGTCCAAAAACAGTGTGAACCCAATATACACATACCCTTTGTCTGTACTGATAAAGGTAGACATAGACCTAAAACTTTAGTTGTGTGCAATCTCTTGTTTGTCTTAAGACAGCATCAGATACTCCCAGAGGCTGCATACCTTTGGGAATATTTTAGGAGCCTTGAGTAAAAGAAGTGGATGACAGATCTCACCACAGGAACGGTCAGGCTGTGTCAAAAGGCTTTTGTGTTTGGGAGGCCATGTGTATCCAGCAAACCAAATTTGGAGGTAAATAAGAAAGACATAAATCAAGAGAAGTATTATCAGATTGGGTCATACACATCCACCATCCTATCCACTAATCTTGCCAGAACCAGATATTGCAGAGGCAATACCTGAGGAATGCACACCTTTTTTTTTGCCTGGTACCCACTGAATTTATCCAGGCTCAGTTAAACACATATCACTAAGGCCCTTTTACCAATCTGTRCTGATCTCACTCCCCCTTCTCACAGCCTTTGCTAAGTATCACTCCCACACTTTGCCTGTTAGCTGGGACTGCTGTTGAGCTCCAAGGACTCATTCTCTGTGGTTCTGACCCCATCTCAGCTCTGACCCTATTTAAAAACAACATAAGCAAAAGACTCTTCTTTGCAGTAGCCAGAAATAGCCTAACAGAAACCCTCAGAATAATGAGATCTGCCCTCTGTTCTTGGTGTTCTGGGAAGGACATCAGCCAATGCATTAAACACTCTCCCTCTTGCCATCTGGCTTCCTTCTCTTCCTCCTCAGAAGGTCTGGCTTTAGATCTGAGATACTCACCAATGAAACCAGTCTGTTCCTGAGTGCTGGAAAATTGTTTCCAACTTCAAAGCATGGAAGAGTCACAAATCCCTGCTACTGTCATAGGAGGGAGGAAAGAGATCCCTCCAGGACAGATGGATTTCCAGTGCTCTTGAACAGGTTTCCCTGATGTAAAGCAGGTCTCATGGGGTCCCAGCTGTTCTCATGGGGTCCTAGATCCTGTCTGCCCCTAAAATCAGGTCTTGTCTCTCTTTATCTCCTCATGTACAGAGAGGCCACAGCCTTTAGTGGGAAAACATTCAGATGAAAGACCTGATYCAAAGCCCCAGGAAATGAACAGAAAGAGTCCAGCTGACTTGGAGTTTGGGCTGAGGTCACAGCATCATGCAAAGTGCAGCCTAAATTTAGGAAATACTAGATCCAAAACAAAGTCTCTCCATCCCTGAACGCTGCCCATACAACCTTGGCAAGTCAGGGGATACTGAAGGCAGCCCGCCAACGTGCAAGAAACTAAGCAGATGGCAACTGCTCTCTGTCTGCCTGAAGTCGGCATGGGATTTAGCCAGATATCTCCATGCACTGATAACTGCACTGCTGGGCACAGTACGGCCCCCTTTGCTCATTCTCCAGCTGGGCAGCTCAGCCAGAGAAAAACTTCATGTGATGTCCTGAGGTGCATACTYGGCTCTACCATGCTGCAGTCTCAGCCTCCAGCTACAGCCAGCCTGTGTTCTCTCTGGGCACTTTAGAGTTGTTGTTTTTTTAAAGTTGGGATGATGAGCAGCAGGTACACAAGACATCTATCAGAGATCACACTTTGCTGTTTGGGCCAAGGAGTTGCCTTCTCCTGTGATTGCCCAGTGCTTCCCTTGCCCTGGGTGGGTGCTGGATGAACACCAGCCCAACACACCGTGACAGGAGTACTGGGTCTTAGCACTAGGCTCCATCTCCCCTTCCATCTTCTTTACCACAGCCCAACTTAAAAACAAATCAAACAGAAACCAAAACACAAAGCAGGGACTCTGGATGGGACGAAGAACACTTTGGAGTTGAAAACAGGGGACTGCAAGAAAGATGGGGGTGTCTCCCAGGGAGAACAACAGGGGAGGGGAGGGGACACCGTCATTTACACCGATCAGGAGAAGCTGTAATCTATACACAGTGGTATAAGCCAAGATATATTACATGAAAGAACACACTGAGTGCATGGAGTTACCCACATTGGGTCAAACTGGCACAGTTGTCCTGAACAAGACTCTTGGAGTTGCAGTTGGTGTTGGTTGTTGACCTATCTAGCTCACTCTATATATATAGATATGTATAGAATTTTCTGCATGCATTTGTCTCAAAAGGAACTGTACAGCTGGGTTGGGTTTCTCAGCCCCACCCTGTCTCCGTCTTCATTTTTTCCGGGCTAGGAATGCCACTCCCACAATCACAGCAAGTGCAGCCACCACCACTCCTCCAACGATGATCAAGGGCTTCATGTTGTCAAAGATGCTGCCTGGCGACTCCTCAGTGCTGTTTCCCTTGTGGTCAGAGTCAGGGGACTGGCCGGTGGCCTCTTGTGTCTCCGTGGTGGCAGGACTGGGTTTCAGGTTGCTGTGGTTGTTCACAACAGCAGCATCGCCACCTGCCTTCTTGGTGGTAGCGGTGGCAGTGGCAGGGGCAGGCTGCTCTTTGGCAGGGGTTTCCTTCTTGTCTGCATTCGTGGCAGGCCCAGGGTTGGGCTTTTCTGCCTTTCCGGAGCTGGGGGCCTTGGCATCAGGTTTGTTTCCRCTTCGGACATTGCCTTTGGAATCCATCCCTACGAATGCTGTGGGCAGCGATCTGACGTCAGATGCTCAGGACAGTGCTGGCTCTTCTCCTTTGCCCTGCTGCTGGAGAAAGCCGAGGAGTCAGCTCAGGTGGACRACTCAACTCCTTGGAGCGGTTGCCTTGGGACGATTCTGACAGTGGTGGTGTCCTACCTGGACATGATACAGCACCTGAAAGAAGAAACAGAGGAATAAGATGTGAGTGAAGAGGAGACAGGAAGCCAGTACTATTCCACCCAAAGGCAACAGGGGAGGAGAGAAGACAAGACTAGAAAACTGTTGGTTCTTGCTTTACAAATTGTGGGCTGTATTCAAAGCATCTACTGCAGTGCCTGCCCTTGAGAGAACAATAAGCAATTCAGACCAACTGTCATCTCAGGCTGCCCCAACTAGGCTCTGTGTGTAACTGAGACAAGCCATAGCATCTGAAGGGTGCTGGCCCTTTACTGCTGACTGAATCAGGAACCAGCATTGGCAGGCCTGGAGAGCGGATGGTCTAAATCAGTTATTCACTCTTGAGCTTAGCTTAGTAGTTCACAGAGTTTCTCTTTGGACCCCATAGTAGGTGCCCTGAATACAGCACCGTATTTTCTTCCTTGGGTGTACAATGTTCAGGGAAATGTGGCTGCTATTCTCACAATGGGACTCTTAAGCACAACTGTAATGAAAGAATAGAGAAAAGGCAGAAACAAAGAAAGAAAAAGAGCACAACCTGGTCAACAGTACATGTTAGCACCTGACCAGCGAAAGCAGGCTGGGCCCACAACCAGCTGTGCCATTGTAAGCAAATCCTGGAGCAGGTGCTTCTCCAGGATTTTACAGAGATTTTACACTTTTTAGTCATGACAACAGGACATTCATTGCCAGTTTCAACTGAGGCTAGCTTATAGCCACAGAATAAGGCTAAAACCTTTTTTGAGTGTTGTTATCACAGCAAGTGTGATACATAAAAACTACAAGCCTGCCTGTTGGACCAGGATACTTGGCAAGAGCAGTGCCAGCATTCATCAGGCAGACAGTCTCTCCCAGTTTCCTGTCTTCTTCCCTCCCAGTTCTGGTTTGCCTTGGTCTCTGTACCCCTCTTACCATAGTTCCCTCCCACCTACACCACCCCTCCACCCAATGACAGCTTTCACACTAGAAACAGCTCAGTATGGCTGGAAGTCCARGAATACACTGAACTACAACAGCACTTCTTTAACATCTCCTGTATATCCACCCTCTGCCATGATGCTGGCAAGCTCAGAGTACAGACGGGTTTAGGTGGAGCTTCATTTCCCTGTTTTTTCATTACCAAAATGACTCTGCAAATACATATATCCACATGCTTTCTGTTCAGTTGGCACCTGGGGTATCCTACCCACCCTAGCCGTATATGCAATGCCATTCATCAGTGACAAGATATACTCATTTCCAACCAAATAAAGCTTGATTTTCATTTGCTCACCACAGCTGCCTTCCTCCTAGGTAAAGGAGAGAACATTTTGTTCCATGGGAAAGCAGATTGATAGCTTCTCCCCGCCTGTAACTCACTGTCTACCCTGTTTGTTTTGCAGCATTATCCCAAGCTAAGTTTAGGGAGCGGTAAACACGTGATCTTGTCTGATATTCTCCATCCAGATRGGTGCTGTAGAAAAAGCAGGGATTAATTCCGTGATTACCATAGATATCAGAACTACAAGAATTGTGGCTGTCAGTGTTTTTGGTGGCGCTACTGGAAAATAAAGCAAAGGCCAGATCCTCAGCTGGTGCAAACTGATATAACTCCAGTGCAACTGCGTGGATTTACCGTAAAGGGGATCTCACAGTGATTGTGCAAGGACTGGCAGTCTCACTCCTTTCTCCTCCTTGCAGTGGTTAGCTGGGCTTGCCTGCGGTGATGAGCACTGTCAGATGTACCACAGGTGATTAGCTGCAACCATTTTCGCCAAGGAACTGATGAAAGCAGTAAACAGCATGGATGGATCCAGAGAGTTCAGCAAATGAACAAAGCAGGCTTCAAAGGGTTATAAAGCACAACAAAAACCATCACTGACACAAGCCCAGCTAGACAGAGGTCTGGGCAGGGTAAACTGGCAGATGGAGCTCCCATGGCTACAGTAGCACTGCTATCCAGAGGAAGAAGAGGAGAAGCRGCCGCAGGGCAGCTTGCTGTTGGGCCTCCAGCAGCACAGCACCCTGTCAACTTAGTGCTTGGAAAATAATGAGTAAATAGGAGGCAGCTGTCAGATCTGAGTGACCTGCTTCATTACCTCCCTGCTGACCTTCAGCGCTGCCAGGGGCCTGCCAAGAGCTTTCTGCCTACTAAGTGAAATATGAGTTTATTAAATGTCTGGAATTAGAAACAAAGAGGCTCCTCAGAAACCTCCACAGACAACCAGTGTCTGTGGATAGATGTTTGCTCCAAAATGGCTTACAGGGTCCAGACCACTCCTTTAATGACAGGCAGGGAGAGGGTCCCAGGCTTGCAACAATGGTCTGTGTTGCCACCTCTTCCAAAAAACAGGGTAACAAATGTTCTGTTYTAATTTCCACCTAGGCAAAAAAGCTGAACTGGAAGAAACCTACTCACAGAAATACAGGGTTTGGGTTCAGAGRGAAATGGGGCAACAGCTTACTGCTTAGTATGAGATAGAAACTACACTTTCTCCTGCTGTCCCTTGTGAGCCATTTGTTGTCTGATGGACACCATCTTCACCAATGCCAGGCACTGACTGGGGGAACTCCAGTGCCAAAATCATGGAAGTCTATAGCCCACACTGCATCAGGCTTGGTGACCATGATACTAGTAYACCACATACTTCCTCTGAACAGAAGAAAATTTTCCTGTTCAGGTAAAGCCCTTAGCAGTCCACATCCCAGTCAAGTCAGCTCCTCCCCATCCTGCTTCCCATACATAAGAGCTGATGTCTTAGCCAACACCAAGAATTTAACCATTAATCTGCAAGGAGGTGTCTCTTCCTCTTGAATTAAAATTAAAATCCATCTGAATAATGAAGTTCTCACTGAAACACTTTGTCAGAGGGGGATGCAGAACACACCTTGACCAAAAGATGTCCATTTGCATCTCAGTGGAATTAATTAACGTGTGGTAAGCTCCAGGCAATGGTAGCTGGACTGCTTCCAGTACATGAGCCAGCCTGGGTATCCCTGGCTGCAGTCAGACATGTAGACATGCTTAAGCCATGCTGAAGGCATCTGCCATACAGGAATCCTAGTGAAACCCCACAGTCCCTTTCTATAGATGTCGGGTCTCCTCTCACTCAGCCATCTGAAAGATAAGCAGTTAGCCTAGGAGAGTAGTCTCAGCTCCTTCTGTAGCATGGAGAGAGAACAGGCACTTCCAGAAGGCATTTCATTGGACCTACCTTAGACACCTCCCTTTGGGCAGATGAACTGTCCATCCTTTAGCTGGATAATATTTGGYGAGATGGAGCCTGAAGTCTCCAAAATGCATTAGATGATCCAAGCTGGCCAGTTTTGAAATAAATCATTGAAAAGAGATATTCTGCCCCCAGGGTTTCATAGCCAGCTTTARATAAAATAGTTGCTAGTCTTCTCTTAGATTTTCAAATCAGTTTGGTTCCAGACTCCTCCTGCTGAGCAACACTTACTTACATTGCTGAGTATGTGGTATTAAATGGTGTTCTGAAAAATGAAAGGAGGAAATGATGTTCTCTCCTGCTACCGAAAATCAAAATCTGAAGATGTCCCCTTTGAAACACAAAATGTCAACACTCTCCTCTCATTCTTCAGTGAGGATGGATCATATAATTGGGCGTCTTGCACCACTCAGAAACACAATCCCAGACACTTACCAAGCTTAGCACTTTCTCTGTAGTTTGGGACTTGATAGATAAGCACATGGTCCTGGCCAAGTACAAGAATATTCTTCTCTCCCTGCTTGTTTTGCAATGCTTCCATAAGCACCATCTGCCCCACCTTTTCCTTTCTACTGCYTCTGAAGAGCATTCATGATGCTCTGCCTAACAGAAAACTTGCTTACATTCAGGGCCATATTCCTATGTGCTAAAACTGCATGCCGTCACTTGCAAGGCACTGCTGCTCTCATTTGGTAGCAATTTATCCTCATTTTACATCTGGTGTAACAATGACATGGGACACAAAGAAATGAGTGGGGCTCAAGACAGAAGCAGGCTTAGAGGTTAAAGATGGGAGAATCAGATTCATCATATCATAAATACTGAATTACTTGTCTGGTGGCTTTGATATCAATTAGGTGGACTACTCGCACACTCTCTAGTCTTCGTTGGGTTATGCTATAAGATCCTAGTGCTAAACTTCTGTTGCTTTCCCTAGAAAGGCTACATGTAGCCTAAGGTTATGTACAGAGGTGGTGGGGTTAAATTGTGGGGTGGGCACATTCACCTCTTTGCTGAGATATGGGGACACTGTGTAGCCCAAGGTACCTCAGTTTACATATATCATCTCTCATCTACACCCTTGATTGAACAAATCTGGATACCAGGCTCCCTGAAGTAGAAAAGCTGTGTTGTTGCTCATGGCCTACTCTGCACATGGCCTACTCTGCACCATCTGTGTGGACTTGTCCCATGGCTCCACACAGCACTGATACAGTTCATTAGAAGAATTTCCTGGTTTCTAAGTGAGTGTCACTAAAAGCAATGCAAGCCGCTTATGCAGATTAGAAAAGKTTTTAAAAGATTTGGAAACCAACTAAGCTAAAATAAATATCTGCAGTTCTTAAGTGTCCACATGAAAGGGTTTTCCATCCATGGTTTTCCATCAGTGAAACTAGCCATCAGGAAGGTTTGCCTCACAATCCCTGCTTAACTGTCTACAAATCAACCCATGGAACTTTGCTGCTGCATTGGTCTTTACATACTTCCAATACCCGCACATTGATGCTGATTCTTGTCTAACCCTGAACTTCACTTATTTTGAATTTCTGTCTGTGTCAGCCAAGCCAGACTCCAAAAAGAGTTTGGTGTATTCTGCAAAATTCATCCCAAAATTGTCAGTATTTACCTGAGCCATCAATYTCTTCTCTCAGCTTTCCTCCTGCCAGTGAGCTGACTCTCCTTGCCTRGTCTTATCCACTTGTCCAGCCAGGRGAGTAACACAGTACTGAGCTAACACATATRGCACCTTGTAATGCATGGGGTGTTGATTTAAAGAAAACCCTCAAGCCTTTCTGAAACCCAGGTAACAAGAAAGAAATCTTATCCTCTCTCACCCTCCCCTATGGCACTTCTAGCCAAGCCTGCACAGAAGATTAAAACCTGGGTCATGGAACTGCCCAKTGTCTTTCCAAACCCTGAGCTGGGCTGTCACTGTCAAACTCAGCACCCGAGCAGCTCAAGCACCCTTCCTGCCCACAGCGGCTGCAGCATAGCTAGCGGAGCTACCTGCTGGGGTTAATGTTGTGCTTGCTTGCAGGTATCTGCACTGCCTTTCCCCTTGGGACTCGGGGCGCTCGCTCTCAGCAGCACATCCTCTTTGAGCAGCAAAGCACTTAACTCTCTTTCATACCTAGTGCGCCAAGCAGAACATCATCTCCTTGAACATCATCTCCTCTTTTCTTTTTGCTCTCCTTCCCCTTTTCAGTCCCATGCTTTCGAGGGCATGAGCATGTGCTTATCTTTAAGCATCTCTGCAGCCAACTTGAGACTGAAAAGAAGGTGCTTTTCTGGCTTTCAAAAGCTAAGCCTGTGTATACTGGTGTGAGGCTTTTTCTCCCCAGCCCTTTGTCTCCTCCTCTTCCCTCATTCATTCCGTCACAAAGAAGGTTTCTCTCTAATGGCCTGTTTCTCCACCTTTGCTCTTTCTTCTTTATAGTTCATTACATCTATTTATTCCTCCCTTCCCTCTCTGCCTCAGTCCCTGCCTCTGCCTGCCTACCCGATCCTCCCCCTTCCAGCTCCCTCTCTCTGCCTCCCACACAGGCAGCAGCACTTGAGAATAAGGTTTTGTGAGAAAGTGGCATCATTCCCTCCCTTCCCCCTATGTTATTTCTTTGTTTAACAATCTGTGCCTTTTCAGGAAGGTTTTCACTTGGCAGCAGCTAACCAGCTCCTTCCCAGGCTGGGAAGAGRGAGCAGAGATAATGAAACCGGTGATCAGGAAGAAAAAGGAAAAGAAAAGCCCCCCAAATTCCTGCCGCTGTGAGAAGCACACAAATACTACGGTCCTCCTGGACTGCTTCTGGCTGCTGCAGTTCTCAAGGTCAGTGCAGTATGAGCCACCCAGTGCAACCACTCTACAAGCTAGCCCCAGCCAAGGCAACAAGACTGATGTAAGGAATACAGCTTTTTCTGCCTCCTTGAAGGGCACTTTTTCTGCCTCAACTCCCCCCCCCCCGAAAATTAGCAAATGCAGATGCTAATTCCTCCATCTCCTGTGGGTGCAGATGAAAGCTGCATCAATCCTGCACCGAATGGAACAGATGAGTCATTTCTAGTTTTATCGGAACAGGCCTGTCCTCTTCCCTCTGCAGTGACCAGCCCCATCCCTGAGCCTCATAATCTTCCAGTTAGTGTTTCAAGTTAGAAAGAAAAGGCAGCTTTGCAAGATGGAGCAGCAGCTACTGAATGTGGGATCTGGGCTGGGGTGGGAAGCTGCACCCCACAGATGTGCGCAGGGTCACACACACCCAAGAATAGGTGAAAAGCAGATCCTCAGATGCCACACTGGCAYAGACTGTTGTGCTGTGTCAGCAGGCAAGAATTCAGCCAAGACAGTGGGATTGTATATCAGGCCATGGGAGGATGCACAGTCACTACAGCAAGATTTGGGCTATACCCTGAGGGGAGTAAGACCTCCTTCCCCCACTCTCCTCTTCTGGGGCCCAGGCATCTGTATCCTCTCCTTGAGCAGGCCATCTGGCCCCAAACCTCCCCTGTGCTGGCCAGGCAGGAGCAAAATGTCTTTCATCTCAGTGCTATTTGCTTATTTATCTGAATTTATACTTGCAACAAAAGAGATCCAGCCACAAATTCCAGGTGTCCTCCACTTGAAAATACTGATATCAGAAATAGCTACTGGCAAGGTTTGACCTGTAGCAATGCCATGTAGTAAGAGCCATAAATAGCAGAAAAGGCTTTAAAAATCCTCAGGTCATCTTCCTTCATCCCTGCTTCATCTCTCCTACACTTCTTAATCATTCTCAGCAGTCTGGAAAAGAAATGCCCTAAAGGTTTGTCTTTTTTGTTCTAAGAGAAGCATGTTACAAGTACCCAGGCCCCATTATCCTGAGCTAAGTAGTGCGGCCTGTGTTGGCTTTTGGGCAAGAAATTAAGTGGGCCCCTCTTACTAGGCAAGCATTAATGCTTCTTCCTGCCCTGACTCCACTGGCAACCCCTGAACACCTTGGTCTGAAGCACCTAAACCGTGGGAAAGACCATGCAGCAACTCCACACTGATTGGGCCAGGGATGGGCAGCAGTCTGYGAAACTCCCACAGGTTGGGGAAAGAGGTCTTCCATGAGGGAATGACATATGTGACCTAGCCTGCTGTCAGTTCCCCTTGAAATTACATAGCTGGAAGTCAGTGAGAGTTGAAAGCACTCAGCGAGGCTGGAGGAGATGGCCTGTGCCTCACAGGACCCAGCCCCCCTTTTCTGAGTCTGAGAGGGCTTTAAGGTACCTGAGAACATGACACCCAATRCAGTCCTCATTATATCCTTCAGTCAATTGCTCTTATACCAACAGAGGAAGAGGTTTTCAGCATCACCGAGGAATAATGGGTGCTGAATGCCAATTAATTTCAAGAGCTTCCCAGATCCCTTAGGCAGGTTTTGTAAGTCTCAGGTGGCATGCCTGCATTTGGTCACTTAAGATCAAACTAGCTTTCTAAGGCATGGAAAAAGGCCCTCTTTTCAAACACACAGCTTCCCTTTGGTGAGTGCAATTTGCACCTGCCAAAACTGGCTCACAGGATTGAATTACTGTCACTGATTCAGGCGCTGGCACCAGCTGGTAGGTGAAGAGCAGGTAATTTTAGACTGAAGTCTGCAGATTTTGTTCCTGTGGCAGATTGTGCACATAAACAGGGAAATTAGGATTTGGCCACTTTGAAGAGGCTCCTGAAAAGAAATAACTTCCTGAAAAGGAAAAAAGAAAAAAAAACAAGAAAAAAGCATTGTTTTGACGACAGCAGATAAGGCAGCTATGAACTGAAAGTGCTGAGGGACCAGGCTATTAGAAACTAGGGCTGTTACAGGGGAGAGCCAGTGCTGCCACAGGCTTCCTATGTGACCTTTGCATGTGTCTTAAGCTTTCTTCTTCAATGCCTCGTGAAAATTGAATTAAGATGATATGAGACTAAACTCACCAATGTGAGACCCTCAGGTGGAAGAAACTATAGACATATGAAGTATTACCATCGCTAAAGAGGTCTTGTCTGAGGTGGTCAGAGGAAAAATGGAAAACAGCTGGAGCACATGTCTAAGGCCACTTGCTGATGTGCTGAGGAAGGTGCCAAATAAAAAGTAGTCTTTCCTGACAGGTGAAGGCTTCTCCAAAGAGAGCTGAGGATGTGGCTGGGCCACACGGCAATGCTGGTTCATTGCCACTTGTGGTTTTGTGGCAGAAGGAAGAAATAGGTTGCAGTCAAGCATGTTGCTACAGGTGAGCTGGAGAAGGGATTATTTCAGAGAGCCAAGGGGGTAGTTTGGTGTGTCACTCCTAAGATCCTGAAGCTCAAGACCATTCTCACCTCCCTTTCTTTTCCCAAAGACAGTCCATCAGCAAATCTCCCCATGCACAAGCATATCCTCCTGAAGGCTTGATCATGGGTAACAGATTGACACATGGCCAACAGCAGGAGGGGTCACATACAAACTTCTGGCTCTAGGTGGAAAAGGCCAGCCCTGGACTTGTGACCATCCAGAAACAGGGAGATGGAAAGATGTGTTTTGCAGTTCTCTGCTTGCCTATTTTTCGCACCATCCTCCCAGTCCCAACCCCTTCTTGGCCCTCAGATACCTGGGACATGGTGGTGATCTCCCTGAGGTAAAGACACCATTGAGCTTTGTGGCAAATGAGCGCTGCTGCTATTTCCATATCACAATAACGTGGATGACCATCACGCTGCAGACCTAAGTGCTCTGGACCAGGCACTCTGTCAGCGCCTATGAAGCTGTCTTTTGCACCTCCCTGGACCTCAAAGGCAGCTTGGAAGTGAATTAAGAAAAGAAGGGACTAGAAGCATGGACTGGAAGGACCACGCTGCAGGAGGGAATGTACTCCTGGCTAGCTCAAATGCATGTCACATAAGAAACCATAAAAGTCCCAYCTTAAAAATTATGAGGATTTATCCCTCCACAGCTGCTACCAGAAGACTGGGCCAAAATGTCAGACTTCTGAGAGTTATTTTAGGGTAGGAATTAGAATTAACTTTCTGACTCATGGCCAGGTTAGCCCAGCTTTTTCCCATGGGAATCATCTTAAAGAGCTCACCGACTTGAACASAACACCTCCACTGTCCTCTGAGGACATCTGTTTATCAAATAGTTTGTACCATCCACCAGCACATCCTATTGCTTCTGGCAACTGAAGGGGCATCATCAGTCAATTGTGTCTTTTCATTTAAGTAGCTCTGCTTCATTTTAGTAGCTCTGCTATCCACCCAAGCTGTTCAGTAGATTAGCATCCTATCATCCCTCTTCCTTCATTTTGTTTGGCCTTGGAAGCCYGGTTTTGCCAGTCTGTGCTCCTGAGATTTGCTCTTCCATTTTTCTAATTACTTCTGCAGCCCTGCCTCTGCCCCTGCTCCAGGCTGAACTCCTCTCCGCTGTATGGGTCTGGCCAGACTTGACTTGAACTCAGCATTTTAGATTGAACATCCACCTACCTCTGCCAGAAATATCTTGCCTAAGATATCCTAGATTCCCATTTACTTCTTCCACAGAGGCAGCTCATTGTTAGCCTGCAATCAAGCCAGACGGCTGGTGCGGCATTGGGAAAGAATAAACAGAGTGACTGACTTGTGGGAGGCTGAGCTCGTGCAGCAGCTGTGCTCAGTGGGAAGCRAGAAGGCCTCATTTTCCATCTTGCCTATTAACCAGTGCTCACAGCAAATAGACCTTTGCTCTCCTTAAAGAAATACCACTCAACATCACAACCAAAGGTGGCTGACCCGTTTCGCTAGCATGGTGGAGGGAGATCCTTCTGCAAGGYTCTGCCCATCCTGCAGGTTAGAGCCAACAGTGATGGATGTTGACCTGTCGCTATGATGGCAACCCTGTAGGGAGGACCAGAGATGCATTGCTCACATCACTGTAAGTCAGCTGAGCTGGGACCTGTACCAAAACAGAGACTCTGGGATCAGCACAGAACAGTCAGGTCATTATGGCTGGCCACATTAGTGCTGGATCAGTAAGTCCCAAAAAAGGCTTGGATGTGATGTTAGTGAAAAAACTGTCAAAGATAGGCATGGCCTAACTCTGTTCCTGCTGAAGTCAAAGCTTGCTGATGGCTCCAAGGGGCCACACTTGGACTCTTGACCTTCTTGTCTAACCCCTAAGTAATGTAGCCTGAAGGACTTGCACCAGGCCTCTGCCTAGGTGTCTCTTGGAAAGCTTCCTCTGGGGTCTGTGCCTCTGCTTCTGCTTCCATACAGAGGAGGAGAGGTTCATCAAGACTGGGAAGAYCTGGGTTCTCTTCCCTGCCTCATTCCAGGCTCCTTCTCTGGGAGCAGCTCATTTTGTTTCTCAGTGCCYTGGTTTCCCAGTCTCTGAAAGGGGCAAATAACACTTCCCTCCCTTTCTGAGCTGCTGTGGCAGTAAACACTTTAAAGGCAGTGAAATGCCATACAAGCACCTAAGACAAGTGACGGCATAGTGTGACTAAGCCTTCTCCCCATTTTCAAGAGCTGCTGCGGAGACAGATGAGGTAATGCAGCACCTCGCAGTATTATCATAAATATTACAACAGCTTTACATAAGGCATTTGTGTTGAGTTCAGCTGCTGTAGGCAACTCCCCAAGGAGATTTTCAGCTACCTTCCCATCTATTTTCCCGTCACCCCCACCCCCTTCCTGACGTAATGCACAGTAAATGTGATAAAATGCAAAGACAATGCAACTAGATCAGGAATCTCTTTTCATAGATCCCTTTTAACAGTCCCAGGCTGTGCAGGGAGACGGCTGTGTTTGCTGGCCCTCGCAAAGGGAAGGCTTGGAGACAGCAGCACCAAGTTGCAGCAAATATTGTTGACCCACTTTGCTCTGATGAGCTATTTATGAAGCCCTTTCCCAAGCTGTTGCTTGCTCTTCCCCACATCCCTCCGCCCTGGTCCTGCATTAAGCATTTCCCTCTCAGACAAGCCCTTTGAAGCTTCACAGGGAGAGCGTCAGAGAGCTGAAAGTGCTTTCACTGGTGGCAGCTGCTTCAAATCACCGCCACAGGGGGAGGCTCRCTGGAGAAGCTGCTGCCACGCAGCTGCGTCAGTCCCGCTGCTGCACCGAGACCTGGCGCTTTCGTCACTTTCCCGGCRTCTTTCCTGCTGGCATATTCCCCAGGGCAGCCAAAGCTGCAGTGATCATCTGTCCATCGTCCCAGAGCATGGCAGCCCTTGCAGGACCCTACCCCTTGCTCTTCGTGCTGCCAAGACACATCACCTCTCTCCCAGCTCGGTGGGGAGGCATCAACCATGTTCAGTGGTTACATTATATATGGCACCGAGGCTGGAGCCRGGAATAGCGTGGGCTTGCGTAGCCCTGCAAAACTGGCTTTGCCTTCCRTTGCCGCATCTGAAAAGGGAACAAGGGGCAACCACAGCAGTGGGATGCAGAGTCTGGGCACCCCTGTACGCCAGCACCAGTGACAGATGGAGCAGAGAGCCCCGGCTTGCAAAGTGCATGCCGCCACCAGTGGTCCTCCCCCGCCACGGCCCAGCCGTGCTCCCCGTGTGGCTGACGCAGCGTTTTGGGGCCCAGCGCAGCAGCTAGTGCCCTGGCAGCCAGCCCCGATGCGCTGAGCACCAGTGGCCACCCAGGCGCTGCCTAATGGCTTTTTCTGCCCCGCAACCCCGTTTTGGCAGATGAGACCTGAGCTAAGAGCGAGCCATGCTTGTCCTGTTCCCGGGGCGTTCTCCAGGGTGGACGACGCAGCCATTTTATTCTCGGAGAGACGCTGGTCTACATTGCAAAGAGATGCACACCATACTCCCTCCTGAGGCTTTACTTGGTTCTTTTCATGGTGCTTTTTTCTTTTTAATAATCCAAAACACTGCTCTCTCTAACCTATGCTGTTGAGGTGCTCTGTAGAGTAATGCCACATTTTTGCTCTGTTATCTTCTCCTTCAAGCCATGGCYCCTTCAAGCCATTTCTGTGCAGCAACATGGACTAAAAAGCACTCGCAGTTCAGTTCCACTTTCTTCCCACAACCATATTAAAAATATATAGCCTGAAGCCAGAAAGACCCCATGAAATCCACTCCTTCACACCTCCGTCACCACGCAGGGTCCCAAAGTGACAACTAATGATCCAAGTTTTTCGCTGCCTGGCACMCTGCACTGRTAYAAAAGCAAAAGCAAAACCAACCCCYCTTTCTAAAGGTTTGACTCAGTCRCCCGAGGACATGGTTACCTATGGCAGAAATGGGGGAAGTGTTACYAAATCAGCCCAGGGGAGTACAAGGTTTGGTCTCCAACTCTCCAGGGGTGCAAATTGCCTGCTCTGACTGATGTCTGTAGGGGTCGGCACTGAATTACACYGGGTGTGGATCCAGTCTTATGTTGGCTGGTCATACATGGTGAAGCCATGTAAATCGCATGGTCAGCCACTCGAGTGCCATCAGCCCTTTAGATGCAGCTGAGCCTGCTGCTCTCTCAGCCATGCTTCACAGCAAAACCATTTTTAGCATTATAGAGAATCTGAAAAATACCTTGCTGGGAYTAGGTTTTAAACATCCTTTCTGCTGTTAAGCCTGGCTTTTCAGGGTCATAGCACTGTGCACGGGCTTCCAAAGAGAAACTGTTATAACTAAAATAATTTCAGAGCATCTCACTTTGTTGTGCTCTGTCTTAGCTTTAATTCTGGGTTTCGGAGACTCCCTCAGAAATAGAATCAAAAATTCTGTTTCTCACTTGACAGCTTCTTTTTCCTGTCGGTACATGACTGTAACTTTTAGCCCTTCCAAATCACAAGGTGTTAGAGCTTAAGCCTTTCCTTGACCCAAGACTGAACGTGACTCACTCTAAGGCAGAAATTTGGGGAAGCAAAAGAGAAAATAGTCAGGATGACTTTTGTCAGATGGCAGCTATTTGGTAGGGCATCACATTGAAGCATTGGGAGTAGTCTGGWGATGGGGACGGTTTTGCTGGCTCAGGAGACGCAGTCACGGAAGCACAACCAGCATGTGAGCTGCGCAGCCATCCCCTCCGGYGYGACRTCTCGCGGGCAGGCGCGCGGCTGCRTGCCACAGACACATATCTGGCTGGATGCCCCCAAGTCTTGCACCTTGGCGCTGTGCAATCGAAGCCTGCAGCCCAGACCTCCCCGCCACCCCCTGTCCCGCCCTGGGTGGCTCTTAGTGCCTTGGCTTTTTGCCACGCTCTGTTTTACTCAGCGGTTTGCAAGCGTGTTCATTTGGGCTTGTTTTCTTTTTTTTATAATGCTTTTGCTGCTCTCTTGGAGCCAGCAATCCGATGGCAGCAGCTCTTTCGCACTGCGGGGGCGACTTGCTGTGCTGCAGAGAGGGGGCACCTCCCTGAATGGGGAGCAGGGAGCGCCTCCTGCAAGATCCACCGCGAGAGCTTCGACTTCATCTTTCGGCATCAGCGCCACCCCCTCCTCCTTTGCTTGCCTGGTCTGCGCTGCCTTCGACTCTGCTCAGCCGCCCCCCCAGAGCGCAGCTTGCTCCAGGAGGGGAGGTTAGCTGCAAAGACCCCAGCACTAAAAGCTTGGATCTCTGCAGGGAATAGGTATATACAGGGCCATAAGCCAAGAGGGCAGAGGTTTCCAAATTGGGGTGCCGCTCCCCCACAAGCCAGCAGCTAGTATTCAAGTATAATAGGCTCATCTCCTTTCTAACAGCTCACTCAAGTGCGTTAGGATCCTCATGGCYTTGCAGCTCTGTCTGCTTTCTAATTTTTGTGGTAGGCAATTTTGCCAGCTGGGGGGGGCAAATTTCCCTTCTAAATGATGTTTTTAAGGCCATTTCCAGGCCGGCTAGTGGGTCCCTTCTCTCTCGCAAAAGCAAACACAAGCAAAAAAGAAAAGAAGGGATGATCGTCTCTGACACCCCAACCACTGCGCTAAGCAGCAGTGAATTTGACAGCTCTCTTCAGCGTATTGGCATCCTGAAGGACCTGTCSCCTCTGTCTGATCCAGGACTGCACCAGGGTCTCGCCATGTCACCAGCAACCCCCAATGCAGCGTGGTTGGGGCAGGCAAAAAGATTACGAGGGCAATTCTGCATGCGCAAAGCAAGGTGCCRAATCCTCCAGCTCGCAGATTTGCAGGCATCAGCCTGAAAACTGTTGYTTTGCAGTTGAAATGGAAGAAGCCACTGCAGCCAGACAAGGGGCCAATTCAGCACGAGGYGGTTACCCTTCAGGGAGAAAAGCACGGAGGCCTCTGGCACGCTCTGGGAGAAAGCCCCCTGCTTACCTTGGGCAGCAAATCCTGAGCGCTCGCTCTCCCTGCTGCCCGCAGGAGGCTGGGGAGGATCTGGGGAAGGATGCCCAAATGCTTCCAGCACCAAAACGCTTGCACGGAGAACTGCCCTGCCCCTATCCGTCCCCTCTGCAATGTCTGCCTGCCCTGAGGCCCGACCAAAGGTGGGTCCAGTGCRTCCTGAAGCTCACCAGCCCTCGGTCCTGGCAGCCAGCCAGAGGAGGGGATGGTGGCAGTGGACTAAATCTGTGCRTCGGCAGAGAATTCTGCATTTTCTCCCTTGTCTTGCCACAATATCGTGGGGTTAGAGGCTGGCGCCAGGYGCCGTGGCTGAGAAAGGAAAGGAAAGAAGGAAAACGCTGAAGGTCAAACCTGTGAAGGTCAGACTTTTAGAGGTCAGTCCTGAGATCCAGCGGAGAGCTCAGTTCAGCGTAGTCCATCCTCCCTCTCCTGACAGCATCCTGGCCAAGCCCCACCCAGGAAAACGGGACTGCAGCGGGCAGGGCAGCACTTCCTCCTATCACCCCCCTACTGAAGTTTTCCCAGGCTGACCTCCACTCAAGAATAAAAATCCTCTTCCTTCCACCCTCCCCCATCAGAAGCCAGCAGACGGTCACAGAGCACTGAGGCCGGACCAAATCAACAGGTCTTTGCAAACACGCAGGGCACAGATGCATAGAGAGGTACACTGAGAGGCAGGAACGTCAGCAGACTGAAAAGACTAAGACGTGCTCCCCATGCATTTCATTCCTGGAAACACCCACCCCGAAACAGGAGCCCTGGTCCAGTACCCCCTCCCCGTTCTCCCACCCGGTTGGTGCAACTTCTCCTGAGAGCTTCAAGGACACACTATTGCCTCTGCCACCTCTCATTCCTCCCTCCCTTTTTTTTTTTTGGCAGGTTGCCCTTCATGAATGCCTTCCCAGCACAATGTCGGGGGCGGGGGGGAGAGGACAATATCAAAGGATATTCCTTGGATATCAGAGCCCCCTTTCCTACCAGGACAAACCCCAACTCGAAAAAGGCCAAGAGTAACAAACAGGGCTGCTGGCTAGTCCTAGCGGCGGTTGGTTGCTTAGCCCCTTGCCTCAGGACTGATGGCAATTAAACAGAGACGTAAACCCCGTCAAGGCAGAATGAAGGGCAAACAAGATGGTGTAGGCAGACAGGAGAAGAAACTTCACAGCTGGAATCCAAAGCAAAACCTTTGCGGGCAGAGCAGGGTGGGGGGAGGTTTACTATTTGCCTAATAAGATCAAAATATTTTAGCTAGTGATGCAGTTTACCCCTCCTTCCTCTTGACGGTATCATTTCCGGTATACGGTCAGCTCTGGTTTTATGTAGCCAAAGCCAGTTCTCTGCCTCTACAGAGCTTCTGCAACATGATATTCCCAACCTCTGTCCTAGGGCTGATGCCTCCTCCCCAGCAGCCACCCCAGCTCTGATTAAGCAAGAGCAGCATATCCCTCAAAGGCAGCCGGGGCAAAAAGCGGGTACGTGGAGGCAGGCAGGTGGGCTGGCTCTCTGCCACGCACTTGCACTCGTGCCAGTGCCTCCTCTTGGCTGCCTGACCTTCAGGGAGCAAAGAGGAGAGCTTGGGCAGGAAGGCAACCGCCCCCAGCCAGCCCCTGTCCCTGTCCTTGGCGCTTTGGGCAGACAGCACCGGCACCAATGAGCCGAGACAACAGCGCAGTGAGGCGCTCTCATTCCCGAGCCGGCCGGCCCGGCAGTCCCCTGTCCTCCATCTCACGTAGCTGCAGAGAGGCAGACACTCACCTTGAGCAGGTAGATCAGTAGCTCGCTATTTTCCTAGGCTGCCCTGAAGACGAACGGCGCGCATCTCTCCGCCGCTCGCTAGGCAGCCCCGTGCCGCTCAGCCCCCCGCACTCGCCCCAGCCTCCGGCACGCACAGAGGTGCAGCCAAGAAAGCGGCAGCCCTTACCTTCGCTCCTCCGGCCCTTCGCACAAGTCCCACCTCGGGAGCCGGCTCTTCCGCAGAGAGGAGGGAGGGAGGGAGGCTCCGGGGGATGTGGGGGGGGGAGGAGGCAAAAAAAACTTGGGAGTTTCCCACAATGCACCAGTGAGGACCGCATGAAACAGGCGAGCCGGGGAGGGGGAAGAGGGGAGTGGCAGTCCAATCCGGAGAGAAGGGCTGGCGCTCTGGAGCAGGGCAGGCCGCCAAGAGGGGGGCCGCCAGGGCGGTGAAGGCAGGCCGGCCCCAGCGCCGGGTCCCCGGCGCTCCTCGGTGGAGGGTCCGAGCCGTGCTTTGTTGCCCTGGCCATTGGGGATTGTCGGTGCAACGTGGCACCGAGCATCCTGCCTGTTTTCCTCTCTTGCTTGCTTTTCCAAGTCCGGCTTGCAGCGCATGTAGCTGCGGAACGGGGAGAGAAATGTGCTGGTGGGTTGGGAGAGAACCAGCCTGATGAATTGCAATGCTTCTGTGTGTAGACAAGGGGGAAAAAAAAGGAGTACAGGGCTCCCCTGCTCCAGGATAAAGGATTTCTGAGTATGAAGACCCCAAAAGAGCGGGGTGACAACCTGTCTTGCCAAGGGGAGGCTCTGCTTGGTGGAGGGGGGAAGCTAAAATGCTGCGTAATGGGGTTGTTTTGTGCCAGCTCGACTTCCCTTCTTCCCAAATCCTCCCTTGGCCCAGCAAGCCAGGTTCCGACTCCACTCCCCCAAAATCCCACGAGGCCGGTGAGGGACTGCAGGGAGCCTGAGGCTGGCTYATGGCCAGGCAAGCGGCCTGGGGCCTGCTGCGGAGCGCTGTGTCAGACTGCTGGCAGGGCTGCGTGCAAACACGCAGCCTTTCCCTTAGCTGCGCCAGCGGTTTGCAGAGCGTGAGTTAAAAGCAGACACACTTCCCCTTCACAGCCCACACCTCCTGCAAAGTGGCAACGTTCTCACAAATGCACAGCGCTCAGGTCAAATCTTGCTTTTACCCCGAATTCCTGCCCTGCCCTGCCCTGTAAAGCATAGCCAGGCAGTGTCTCAGCTRCAAACATACTTGGCGCAATAGGCCAGAACCGCCGCAGGTAAAATCAGTAAAAATGCCCTTTTCTGGTTCTGCTGAATTGCCCTGGCAGGAGAACCAAGCTAACGTGTGTCCGGCTATGCCAACACACTTTAAAAAACACAGAGGCTGTACAGAAAACGTTCTGGCCATATCTGAAGCAAACACTGCAGGAAATGCTGGATGCAGGACCCCAAATCTCCTAGGAAAGGCTGACCACCTTGGAGGGGCTGGCACTGCATGCAGCTACCAGTGCTCCCCTGGAGCAGGGATGAGCAAGGGCATCTTGTCGTTCTGCTTGGCTTCGGGAGGCTGCTCGGCTCCCCGGAGAAGTTGGCACAGATATAATCAGCTGTGGCTAATGCTAACGTCATCTCTGCTGCCCCAGTGTGGCACCTAGCCTGAACCCAGCAACATGAGCCCTCCCTGCCCTGCCCCATTTCAGAGATTTGTGCCAGGCACAGCCAAGATTGCACAAGGTTCATCCCTTTTCTAACACGGCTGCATGCTTCTTCTGATGCCCTCTGAATCTGCTGATCAGACCCATAGCAGAAGAGATGGAATAAGTTCCTGCAAAGCTTGTGAAAACCTGTGATTTAATACAGGCGAGACACCCAAATCGCTGTCCCCGGGAGCCAGGCATGGGATTGTACAAAACCCTTCTGCCACCTTTACATCAGGTACAAGCGTCATTGGTCTCTGCATCCTCCCTGCTGCGCTGCAGGAGCAGAGGGAGGGAGCTGCCTGCAAGCGGAAATTGCAGACAGCAGTCCCGCGAGTCTGGGGGAGCTGAGGCCAGGGGTTTCCGGCTCCGATTTCCCCTTCTTCATGCGCTCTGCCTCCATCTGAGGACATAAACAGCCTCACATGGTGCATCCATATGACTCAGACTTCTCCCAGATTTGGAATCAAAAGTTATTTTTATTGGTGTTAAAAAACTTTTTTTAAAAGAATCAAAAGAAAGGAGCCATGAAACCAACGGTCCTGACCCCCAATGTCAAACACAAGAGGAGAAGCCAGGCGAGATACACCAGAGCAAGCTGGCACGCAGAAAAATCCCCTGGCTCTGGCACGAAGCACGGGAAGGGTCTTCCAGCTCACTCCGTCTCCTGCAATAAGTGGGTCACGTCATCCCTATCCTGGCGCAGATGAGAGCTGGGTGCCAGCACCCGGTGCAGGCACAGCAGGCGCCGCCTGCCACTCGYGGGAGGCATCGATTTGGCTCCAGGCACAGCAAGGTGAAAACAGCTTCTTCAAGGTCGGCCGGAGCCGGGCATCTCAAACCACGCTGCTTCTGCTGCTGGGGCCGGGGACCTCGGCGGCAGCGCCGTCCCGGGCAGGAGCGCAGCGTGCCCCAGGAGCACTCGCTCCCAGCTGGGCTTTCAGAGGCAAATGGTTGTTCCCGTCACAGCCGGCGCCTGTTTGATTTCCCGCAAAGCCCAAGAGATGTGACAACGGCAAGCAGTGGCATGGGCCAAGTTCCCCTCCAACCCGAGCAAGGCTTGTTTCCCTCGGCGCCAGCTGCACCAAACCCGTTAGCCCCTCCACACCGTTTCTTTGCCCTCACGCCTGATTCAAAGGCCAGTCCCACACTGGCACACGGTGGGACAGGGGCGCGAGCTCCAGGGTGTTTGCATGGCAGAGGGCTCTTTCGCTGTCGCCACATGGGTGCTTGGCGCCGACCAGGACACCTCTGTGCGTGACCACGCTCACCAAAGAGCTGTCTGTCAGCCTCCTTGCAGCCTTCCCTTGTGCGTGACAGGGTGGCTTGTAAAAGTATGAGCAGAGAGTTATAATTAGAGCCCCCAACCCCTCCCTCTCTCCCATTTTTGGGAGGCCTCCTGCCAGCACAGTTCTGCTCCAGGCAGCTGTTGAACAGCTGACTGGCAGACAGCAAGCCGGTAACCTGGCCCTTGCGGCTGCATTCAAGGAGAGGGAGACCACGGTGATCTCTTTGCCCTGCCTTCGCAGAGTTAACCCTGGCTGCCACCAGGGCAGCAGAGGAGGAGAATATGGTCCTTAAAACTAGAAAACTGATTTACCCCAATTTCATCCCCGCCTCAGCACACCAGGCTACTCGGCATCCAGCAACAGCTATTCCCAAGGGAGCATCCCTCTTTTCCTAGACCCTCAGTCATGAGCCACCCTGTGCCGGGAGAGGGAGGGAAAGGCCATGCTGCAGCAAGCACCTGTGGCCATTTGGGAAGCAGCCATCTCCCTTTACCACTGCGTTTCCAAGGAAGCAGGATGAAGGACATTTCTCACAGTAGAGTGGCTCGTGACAGCAGCCAAAGCAGATTTGCAGTCACAACAGCTGAAGTTCTGCCTGGCTTAGCATCCTGCACAGAAAATTTCTGCATTTCTCTTGGAGTGAAAATGCAAACACAGTGCCTTTTTGGTCAAATTTGAGAGTTCCCTATCACACCCTCAAGGCAGGCTAATGCTTTAGTAAGGTCTCTGGGGCAGCTTTAGAAGTGCACTTGCCCCTATGAGCTGCAGCAGAAGTGACCTCTCACAGCTCAATCAGACCTCCTCAAACCATACCCCTGCTCCCCTGTGCTCTGCCCTATATGTCCATGTCTTCCATGAGCCACTAACAGGCCTTAATGGCCCTGACCAACCTCACCTGGGACCTCCACCCAAACCTTCTTCCCAGGGGCTCTATTTAAGCTCAGCCCTGAGCCTTCAGTCCCTATCTGAGCTATGGTGTAGGAGTACTTGTCTCTAGCCCTGTCTTAGGCTACCTCCTGTGTGGCCCTCATACTTATGCTGTAGGTAGCTTGTCTCCTGGTTGGACCTCTGAGACATATTTTGTAGCTTGTCTTCAGTCTTGTCTCAGGGATGGACTTTAGATCTATGCTATAGGTAGTTTGACTCCAGTTGTGTCTTAGGGGATGGACCTTAGACCTACACTCCAGTCTTGTCTCTAGCCCTGTTTTTAGCCTTGTATAGACCTTGGACCTCTTGTAGCCTTGTTTCTAATCCTATCTTTGGCTACATCTCCTGCTATTCCTGACTGAGCCCCCTTCATGGACACTGGACCTGGTTTACCCCCTCACACTATCAGGGATTCCTGAGGTTATGACCCTGTTCTCTACACCCAGAGCAGACCTTGTGGGATGGTGCCTGGTCGTGAGGGCACTGCCTTCACTGGGGCCCTCCTTGCTACCTGCTCATGGGGCTGCCCTGCTTGCACACGACCTCTTTGGCCTCTGTTTTCCACTAACTGTTTCTCCATCCACACCTGCAGGTACCTACAGTGCCTGTTCATGTGTACTTACTCAGAAGAGGCTTTTCTGACATCTCTCCCCATGTCAAAGCTATATTATATTTATGGTATTGTTAATTTTTATTCATAGTTTATGTAATCACTAGTATTTCATTAGCTCTATAATCATCATATTTACTTACAAGCATTTTAGCTCTATAGGATATTATGACTATCATAATTAACAAAACCATATATGCAAATGCAATTAACCATGCAGCAGACTGCATTAAGAGGTGCAGAATAGTATTTCCCTTAAGTTCCTTCCTTTACAAAGCTTTCCCAAATATCTCCCTGCGACATGTTGGCAGTGATGGGATGCTTCCCACTCCTCATATAACCGTCCAGTTAGCCAATACATTTGCCTTTAGCATGAGTAAGATTACATGTGTAACAGATCTTTTCCAATTCTGTTATGCAGGTACATCTTACAACATTGTTTTGTTGTTAGAAAACCTGATATCATTGCCAGTGTAGCCCAGGTATATGAATAGTGCTGTTCCCAGGCATTATTGAAAACAGGAATGTTTAATTAAATGGCTTGATCTTGCCCAAAGTCTTCAGCTAGCCTCCCCCTGTTTTTGCCCTCCTGCCTCTCCATGCAGGCTGGGCCTTGCATCCTCGGGATGGGAGAGCTGAACAGTGAGGAGGAGGGGGCAGTGGGGCAAGGATTAGCAGAAGGAGTATTCACATTATCAGTAGTTACACTTAGGTATAGACTTTACCATTCTTTTTCCTTCTTATTCTTTGACCATTGCTGGGCTTACTGATTAAGTGTTGGTTATTGGACAGATATAAGTATCCTCTAATACCTGTCTCCCTTCAATGTTACTTCTATTCATGACTTGGTCATGATATTTCATTATTCATTATCCYCTCTCAGACCTTCACATATACATACTTAACCCACAATTAATTCTCTCTCATTCAAGCACTGATAGCATTTAGTTTCCCCTCTGTTTCAAAGCTTCCCTTCTCTTTCCTTTCCTCTGTGATTTTTCTGCCCCCCCCCCGCCTCCTACATTTACACGCTGACTTAGGAGACTGTTACTGACTTCAGCAAATCTGTCACTAGGTCTAGCTGTGTTTCCTCAAATTGTTATCACTTGAAGGATTATCCTGTAAATGAATAAAACCACCAAGGTCATTAGGTTTTTATCATTTTAGAGCGCTTTTAACTGTGATTCCCCAGCCTGGGTGGATCCAGATCTTAAAAGCTGTAATTTTCAATGCTCCCTTGAAAGCTGTAACAATTTTTATTCTAGGATCCTAAATTATTATTATGTTAAGTAGTTAGACCAAACTGAATGAGACAACAGCAGGCTGCAGGTTAGATATCTAATCATGAAAAAAAAGTAGGAATTACTGTTTACTGCAGTTATACATACCAAAATAAGGAAAATAAAGCTCCAAACAGGCAAAATCTGATCACCGAGGCCTGTATAGTTACCTTAATACAAAACTTCTGGACTCGTTAGCAATGGTAATGCCATGTTTACTGGCCTACAGACAGCTGTTCCCCCTTCTCCTTTGGTCATCTACAAATCCCAGGTTATTACTCACAAATCCAGCAAGGATGCTGCAAACCCTCCTGTGACTCAAGACTGCAGCTATTAAACTGAGTCAGCTGATCTCCTTGCTTATTAAACTGTCTCTTAGTATTGTTTTCAGTCTTCCTGTGTGTTTTAACATACATTACATATATTTTATTTCCACTGTCTTTCTGAGCTTGTATAGTAAATTCCTGGTTTTCTTCATCTCTCATCATTATCTTTCCATCCTCCTTTCTCCAACCATACCTCCAGTATTTTATTCCATTATGAATGTGGTCAGTGTCCTTAAAGAGGTGTAATGGATCCTGTTTAGACAGTTTATGTCTTTGAATGATATCTATGATAGGCTGTACTCCTGCTATTTGGGGCGATTCTTTTTTTTAGTTTCCCCACTATTTGCTGTCCTATTCCATTAATAGCTGTATAGAGGACTATATTTTTCCTTGCTCATATCCTTGCATCAATGAAGCATACCTTCAGTTTATTACTGGGTTCCTTAAAAAGGACACCCATATCCATTTCTGTTTAACTGTTTTTTGTTCTCAGCAGTGATCCATACCTTGTTCACCTTGATATTTCTGCAAAATCCCACCAGAAAAATCTAATAAGAGTCCATGCTCCATCATCCAATCACTTCCTTAAAATGAGGGGATCTTCACTATTATGTCCAAAGCCCACTGCCCTATTATGAGATTCACAGTACAATATTTGGAGGCTTTTTCTTCCTTCCTCTTAAGAAGCTACCTTCACATCTCCTTGATGAATGCATTCCTTAAGGAAACTTCTAAACATCCTGATTGATGCTCCTGTGTCCAGGAGAATGCTATGTTTCTCTTCTCCACTTTGTACAAAACCTCAGGGTCACCCCCTAGGATCCCAGTGTATTTGCCACACAGGCACCCATTTGCGTGGGTAATGCCAGGCCAAAGCACACCTCCTTATGGGTGACTTTCATGACCCGCAGGGCAGAGGTGCTGGAGGTGCACTCACTGTGGAGCATRGGATGCATCTGAGCAGCGAGTTCCCATAACTCATCTGCTGTGCCTCACCAGCAGTAGGTTGTTGGTACATAATATTATATGTAATACCTGAGCAATTCCATGCTTGTTCATAAAATATTCTCCATCTTTTCCTGGCTTATAGCTTGATGTTGGTGKTACCAGCTGCCTTTTTTTCCTTACCTTTGGGCAATCTGACCTAAAGCACTCACTAAGGAGGTCATACACTGATCCCTGATTGTGCCCAATGCACAATCTGAGTAAAAGCTGGTGTAGCACTAGCTCTAAGCAGCTTACCTATTTCATTTCCATTTAATTCAAAGTTTAAAGCCATTTCTACAAGTGCCATGCTCCAATCCACGATCAAGCTTTCTTGCGACCCAGAACCTGCAGCTCACAGTCTCCCCTGGAATCATTTCTGTTATTGTAACAGCAGCAGCAGTTTGCTCTGCTGCTCCTCCCCACCCCAGCTTGGCAGTCTTAATGTATTGTATATGCTGCTGTTCCTTGTTCCTCTTTCCTTACCTTTCATACATATCATCCCAATAATCATCTTCCTATGACAGCTCCCAGTCTAATTCTCTGTCACTTCCTGCACATATAGCAGCTAATTTTAATTTCCCCATCCTAATCTGCTTCTTGAGTGTCTAATTTTAGTTTCACATTTCCTATAATCAGGTCCTCTTGGAGGTCCTCCTTGCTCTAGGGTGAATGCTGCAGTAGACATTAATCCCTCTACTGACTTCTGCAAGTTTTTTTTCTTACTCTTTCTGAGTTTGCCTGAATCTAATTCCAGCTGGATCTCCTTCCTATGTTTCTCAGCCACTAGATGGTACTCTTCTAAAGACAAATTTGTTTCACATTTCTTAAATTTCCTTTAAGATATGGGGTAGAGAGAAAGATGGAGCTAGACACTTCTGGGAAGTGCACAGTGATAGAGCAAGGGGCATCAGACACAAACTGCATGAGAGAAAATTCCAGTTAAATATAAAAAATAAAATAAAATAATAATAATAAWAAAACCTATGGGGATGACCAAACACTGGAACAGAGGCCTGGGAATCTGCATCCTTGGAGATATTGGAGTTCAGCTGGATGTGACCCTGAGCAACCTGTTCCACTGGGCCCTGTTTTGAGCAGGAGGTTGGACTGGAGACCACCAGAAGTCCTTTCCCAGCTACATCCTTCTGYAATTCAGTGAAGAGAGGAGCTGGAAATGGGGGTGAGAATAAAGAGTGCTAGGAGAAATAAGGAGTTCCTAAAGCAGGGAGAGGAGGCAACCTGGCACTTCTTACAAAGACACATCTACCGAAAGGCTTGGGGACCCAGAGCAAAGTGAAGGTACTTTGGCAGAGTGACAAAGTGGAAGTTTCTTCACTTTCTGGCTTGACCTGGGAGCTACCTCATTGCTATGGACTTGCCTGGTGATCTCGGCTCTTGGCAGCTCCCGTTTCTCCCTGACACTTCATGGCCAAGAGTTAGCATTGCAAGCTTGGGGTGCCGGGGAGGTGAGAGGGAAACCGCAGCGCCTGTGAGGGCACATGCACAGTCACACACAGCACAGCGTGTTTCYTGTGGGGTTATTGCTGGGAGTCCTTCAGCTATTAAATCATCTCTCCAGGTGTCTTTATCCTGGCCCCTCAGGCAAAGAAAACTTCCACAGAGGAAGGCTGAGTCCTTCCCCATGCAGCCACTGCACGCGGTGTTTGTCCCAGCCCGGGTGCCCCATGGCCACCCTGCTGCTGGACCCCRGGGGCTGGCAAGGAGGCCCCCAGCACGGTGAGCTGAGCCGCGCCGGGAGGCTGAGCCCTGCGGCAGGCCAAGGAGGAAGGAGGAAGGGTGGGCCGGATGTGGAGCCTCATTTCAAAACTGAAGCACTGCCCGTGCGGGGAGCTGGGACTTTGAGCAGCCCCCCGGCCCCTTCTGTGCCGCCCTGCAATCTGCCCTCCTCCCCCCCCGCCCCGGCCGCTCGGCTGACGCCGGAGCGCTGCAGGGTGAGTGCACGGCCGCGCGACCGCCCAGCGTCAAGGGCCAGCGCAGCATGGCACGGCTGGCGGGGGCGCAGGGCTTGAGCCCTGTGCTGCCCCAGGCCGTGCTCCTCCCCAGGGCTGGGGCTGCGTGGGACAGGGAGCCAGCCAGGTGTGTCCCTGGGGSCCCGGCTGTCCCCGTGGCCAGGTGGGCTGGGGGCTCCGAGAAGGCTGCGATTGCAGGGCTGGACTCTGCCCCGTCAGGTTAGAAACCCCCAGGCTGACCATTAAGACCCCATTTTTTCTGGTGCTTCCCTCCCTCCCATGTCAGGCAGGAAGGTGCTGGGCAAGAAAACCTGCTAACCATGCTACCTTGGGGGTAAAGACTGAAAGACCCTTGAGGTGACAGAGGACATCCCTCCCCACCACCCATTTCTRTTAGCAGATGAAATATTTGGGTGGTATAACTCAAATGGCAGAAGCAGTGCCCCTTGCAAGCCCAGCACCCCGTTCCCTCTGGGTATGGCAGGGAAGATGCACGGTGCTCACATGCCCACTGTGTTTCCCCTTCATTTCCTTCCTCCTTTCAATTCCTGCCCCAGCTGTTACTGTGCCTCTTTGAATCTCCCTGTCTGGGCACCTGTGGTTGTGTGRAAGGAGTGCAAGGAGAACGTCTGCAAAGTATAAAGCAATTATTTATTGGCTAACAAGCAGCCAAGACAGCTAGGACTTTAAGAGCTCCTAGGCTAAGTGCTAGTCTGCTCACCACTTTGCAGAGGCACCTGCAGCATCCTTGCTGGCCAGGCAGCCACCAGTCCGGAGGGGACTGCAGGACCAATCTCCACAGCTTGTGGGAAYGACCCTCAGTGTTGCTCTGTGGCAATGGTGGCATTGGCTGAGGTTTTTTTTTTTTTTTCCTCCTTTCTCCCTTCCTCCCTGTTAAGATTTTATGTCTTTCAGTGTTGGTGTTCTTCCTCTTGACTCTTTGAGCTACTAGTGACCCCTGTCTCAGCAACCCTCTCTGCATGGGTAACTTCACCTGCCTTGTAACTCCTGCTGTGAATGAAGTTTGCACCCACACCCCTCACCTGGCATCTTCTGAAGCACTGCTTGCCACTGTAAAGGCAATTAACAGGCTTTAATTTTAAATTATGCTTTCCTTTAAAAGGCAGCCATGCAGAACAAGAGCTGTGTTTCCTGGTACTGTAGTGAGCCCCGCAGGGAGCAGCAGGAGGAGGGTCTCACGCTGCCCAGCTCCAGGCACTAGTGAGCTAGGTGTGGCAGTACGAGGCTGTTGCCCACTATGGACAGCCGTTACTGCAGCAGGCTGAGGCGTGTGCACGCCTTGCCAGTGGCTTTTAGGGTTGATTGATAGGTAGGAAACGGGGCTGAGGCTCAGGACTGCTGAAAGGATTGTCCCCGAGCAGGATTTCCTGGCTGCCAGCCTGGTCCCAAAAGAGGCCCTTCCCCTTCTGCGAGCCCTGGCATGACAGTGGCTTTCAGAAAGCACGACGACAGGGGACACGTGGCTCGGCCCCTGCTCACCCTGCATGGAGCAGGCTCAGGCGAGGGGGAGGACAGCAGAGCACTAATCAGACTGTCGCTGCGTGCTGTAGCACATTCCCAGCRGACAGGAGCTCTGTGTTGGTTTGTTACAAAGCTCAACCAAGCTTTGCTCAACCATAGGAGAGCTGGGAAATTTCCCTTTTGCTTGGCAAACGTGTGCATACATGGGAAAAGATGCATCCCTACAGCCACATGATTCGTGCTGAGGCCCTCCACTGAGTTATGGTAGCTCAGCAAAAAGGCATGGTCTTAACAAGGCATCTTTCYCTGTGTAACCTTCCCTGGAAGAGAAAAACCGTTTGCGGCCAGTCTTGCCCTGTCGCACTTGGCAAATCTCCTGCCTTTGCATTTCCTATCTAAAAGGTGGCAAAATGCAAACTGCCAACAAGGCCTGACATGGGGAGGTGCTGGGCAGCTTGATCTTTGTGCTCTGCCATCTGAACTGTGTGCAAACAAGCACCAGCACCTATGTTATTGTAACCCCATCAAGTATTGCTGTGTACAAGACTGCATGAGCCCTAAATACCATACTTGTTGGTCTTTGCTGTGTTGTGTTTGTGTGTTCCCAGGGATGTCCTGTAATAATAGTAGGAGAAAGTTCATTCTTCTTTGATATTTCAGGTGACTCTTCATATCCTGTGATGGCAGGAGAAAACCGTGCAATAGGTGTCCTCTTACAAACACTGCAAGATCTTGCACCTGAGGATTTTCTACAGTTTAAGAATAAATTATCATACATTAGTTACAAAGAAAGACAGAATATCCCCAAGAATTCACTGAAAAAAGCCAGCCATGCTTACACACTTGTCAACTGCATGAAAGAGCACTATGGAGAAGACATTGCAATGGAGATAGCAACTGGTGTGTTTGAAGAGATGAACCGGAGAGACCTTGCTAATAAAATCCAAGATGAGAAAGTCAAAGGTAGGAAGCTGGACTAAAATTTAATTTTCTTAGTCTCTTTTCCCTTGAATGTTCCTGGAAATAGGTGGAAGTCAGTAAAAAAGCATATTCCAGCTCCCAGGGGAGCCTGGAAACATGAATATGTCCCACTGTGATCCTGTTAGCATTGGAGGCTAGTAGTGACGTCTCCTCTTGCTCTTTCCATTTATGCACTGCCAGACTTCCTGTTCTCTCTGGAGATTTCCCTTGCAGTATGGGAGGCCTGCAGCCCAACCGGCAGGGCAAGGACCATGGTGTTATGGGTGGAAGTGCCTTGAATGGAGGCTATGGCCTGCCACCAAGCAATGGCCCCATCTGTGAGAGCAAGGCACACACTCTGTGTCCATGATTGGAGGCTTTGAGCACAAAGTGCACAAAGCGGGCCTGGGAAAAAAGCTGTCTGCACGTCTCTCAATGCTTAATATCCCTCTCCAGCTTCCCAACTGCTGTGCTTCCATCTTTATAATCAGCTCACAGCTTTGATACCTCCCATGATTGTCCTGCCAGGTGACCACTGAAGGCCTGCATGGTCAATGGTTATGCTGCATGCACTTTGTATCGTGCTCTTGTCTCTCTGCAAGTCCTGCCGGCATTTGTACACAGCCCATACAGTAATGCTGAGGTCTGACAAGCCCCTTCCACTGTTTCACGTCCTGCCAGCTTCAGCTGCTGTGACCTGCTTCCTTTTTCAACTAGGGAAGGAAGTGGCTATGCACTGAGGCGTTACTGTCGCGTGAAGGGAGGACGAGGGGTAATATCAACTTTGCCTGCCAGAGCCCTCCTCAAAAGGGCTTTCACTGGGTCAGGTTCACAAAGTTGAGTCAACTTTGCCTGCCAGAGCCCTCCTCAAAAGGGCTTTCACTGGATCAGGTTCACAAAGTTGAACAAAATAAGAAAGGCCCTCCCCTTTGGTAATCAACATTTCCCTGCCAGAGCCCTCCTCAAAAGGACTTTCACTGAGTCAGGTTCGCAAAKTTGATCAAAATAGACAATTTATTAAAGCGGCAGATCAACAGGTTCAAGATTGCCGGTGATAAATGCACTTACTGCAACAAATTCTACTTTTTCTGAGCTCAAACTGATAATTAAGTGCTTTCAACAATGGTATTTTTCCCGGGGTAACGTCCGACGTTGGAGGCGCAAACCTTACCAAAAAGGCATCCCTGTTTTGGGGAGGAGAGAGGTCCAGGCCCGTCGACCTGTCCGTAGGTTGGCGTTCTCGTCCTCGAAATGGAGGATCGTTTATGCACTGAATTTATGCTCTTGGCGAGGTGGGGCTGAGTCAAACACTGTGGGATGTTTGGTCCTTATYGAGCTCAGTAGAGGGTGTCAATGGCTGCTGGCCTTTATTTTTTTTTGCCCCTATCAACAACACCAGGCTGCAAGACTCCTGCCTTGTCCCAGGTGTCATTTTGGGTAGAGCAACGTCAAGTGGTGAGACCTCCGCCTCGCCCTGGGCGTTGTCTCACCCCCCACCAGCATGGGCATCAGGCTGCAAATCATCCTTTGTATCCACTGTTTACYCCATGGCAGGGAGGATCACAGATAATCACAGACCATTATCCCACATGAGGTTTGGAGCCAAGGTAGGATGTCTTCTGCAAGAGCCCTGAGTGAATTGCTGGGCTGTGCCTCGTCCCTGGTGTYTGTAAATGGTGGGAAAATCCCCACACTCGGGCACAGGGGCTGTCTGCTGTGCTGCAGCTGGAAGAGCTGTCCCCATGTGGGAGCTGAACTTGCCTGGGGAGAGAGGGATTCCCACCAACTGTGAAGCGACTGTGGGCAGGCACTTGCCACCCTYATCCCTGCCCTGGCAGAGGGCTCTGGGATGTTGGATGGAGGGTCAGTGCTGGGATGGAGTGAGGTGCTGGGAACTCCCCTGYCCTTGGTTGGGTGCTGCTGCCATAACTTGGAGGAGGCCTGAGAGACCTGTAAGTCATTGCTGGACTGAACAGCTTTGCTGGTAYGGCCAGCCAGGAGCAAAGGTCCCCTTGACCCCCAAATCCACCCAGATGCTTACCACAGATGCTGAACTAGYCACCCTTCCAAGCTTTGTGTTGGAGTGAAATGAGGATGCAGGGCTAGGGCTGTGCCTAATTCACTGGACCTGAAAAGGGCACAGACCAGAAGTGTCATCATCCCATGTYCCCACTGCAGTCAGTGGGGAGAAACAGCCCTACTGGGTGGGATGCAAGTYCAAACTGGGCTGAATCATCCTGGGTGCTGTCTCCCTCTGCCCTCCCAGCTCTGTACCTGCACCTGGACTTGCTGGTACTTGCTGGGAACAGGATCTGGCAGCTCAGCAGCGGCGTTGCCCACCCCAGAGCAATGCCACACAGTGTAAAGAAGCCCTTTGTCTCATCACAGCCAGAGCTTTCCAGATCCTTTTTTCTCATGGTGAGGATTAGATACAACTCCACAGGGACAACAGCGTGGCATGACTGACTCTACCCTGCACTGTGCCTTGTGTTTGTTACTGCGTGTGGGACAACTACCCAGGGATATCGGATTTGCTCCCAGTGTGGGAGCACAGTCTTGTTTGGCAACATTTTGCACCTGGAGGCAGGAGCCTAAGGACAGTGCCTTTGGCCCCAGGAGCAGGAGCAGAGGGGGATAAAGACCATGGGCACCCCCAGACAATTGCATTTGCTCTGCCCAGTTTCAGACAGAGGACTTGGCAAGAGAGTGATGGGCCAGGGATTAACAGCAGGCAGGAGATGTGAGAAGGTAACTAGAACAGCTGAAGGGTGAAAAATTTCCCCAAACTCTCCTCTGGATTCACTCTCAGGTGGCACATCTGGGGCTGCAGGGCAGGGCATCCTCTATGTCCCTGGGGGGGAATGCAGAGGCCTGAGGATTGGAGAGTTGCTAAAATGGGTGCTGATGGATCAGTGGGAGGTGGGGGCCTAGGAGATGTGTAGGACTCCCTAGCTGACCACAGGCCCCATAAATTTCTGTAGGCAGCATCCTTCTCGATTGCCCTAGTCTTTAGCTCTGTGAGAACAAAGAAAGCCCTGAGCCMTTCAGGAAATCACCGAGGCCGAGCCTCCCCTTCTCCAGGGGACTGTGCCACACTCCAGTGATAATACTCACAGTCAGTTCTTGGTTCACTTCAGAGTTCAGTTCAGGTTTGGGCCATTTAAAGAGAAACAGAAACAGAATGCAGTTAAGCAGTTATTGCAGCCGTGAGACCAGGGTTCACAGACTTCTGCCTACCAGGAGGACACAAGGGACACCTTGGGGATGATCCTGGCAGAGCCTGAAAGAAGGTGGACTTGATGGGTGACATGGAGGATACAAGCTCCTAAGGAGCAGCTGGTTGTCCCACTTTGCCTCTCAAAAGGCTAGAGAAGGATATTTCCTGAGGCTGGTTCCACAGGTTTTGGGAGTTCTCCTTAACAATGATGTGAAACAGATGTCATGTAGCATTGGAGTGCTGTAAGAGGAGTTCTACTGATGAGCTCCTAAGAAATCTAGCTTTATTTGGAATTGACTTTTCTTCTTGTTGGTTTAGAGTACAAACAGAAATACAGAGCACACGTGATAAGAGAGTTTCTTCAGTATAAAGAAGTAAATGCTTGTYTCGGTGAGAACCTGACCATAAGTAACCGCTACACCAACCTGACGATTGTTACAAAGGCTCAGACCAAAAGGGAAGGAGAACAGGAAACCATCGATGTAAGCCAGAGACATGCAGACACCGGCAATGAGCAAGCTAACACTGCTGTTACTATGGCACGGCTGTTTCAGTCTGATGAAGGACAAGCACCACAGACYGTTGTGCTGGTGGGAGCTGCGGGGATGGGAAAGACAATGACAATGAGGAAGATTATGGTAGAGTGGGCAGAAGGAGTCCTTTATGCACAGTTTGACTATGTTTTCTACCTCAACTGTAAAGAAATTAGCCCTACTAAAGAAGTGAGTGTGGCAGACTTGATTTCAAAATGCTGTCCCCATAGAAGTACACCAATTGAAAAGATTCTGGATAGCCAAAAAAAGGTCCTGTTCATTATTGATGGGTTGGACTACCTGAGATTTTCTTTGCTTCAGCCAGAAGATGACCTGAGCTCTGACCCCAGGGAAGAGAAGCCACTGGAAACCACTCTGATCAGCTTATTTAAGAAAATTGTTCTCCCTGAATCCTCCTTGCTGATTACTACAAGGCCAACGGCCCTTCAGAATCTGGGGCGGTGTTTAAAGGGTGAATGCTACGCAGAAATATTGGGCTTCTCAGCAGCTGCAAGTGAGGAATATTTCCACAGGTTTTTTGACACTGATAATAAAGCAGATACAGCCTTCAGGTTTGTCAAAGGAAATAAAATACTCTTYACCATGTGCTTTGTCCCCATCATGAGTTGGACTGTCTGCACTATTCTGGAACAAGAACTTTACAAGAAGAAAAATCTTACTGCGAGCTCTAAAACGACCACAAGAATGTATGTGTTTTACCTTTCCAGATTGCTGAAGTGCAGAGCAGGTGATAGTAAACAGGAACTGCAGCAGTTCCTGCGCAAACTTTGSTGCTTGGCTGCTGATGGGATGTGGATGCACAAGGTGCTGTTTGAGGAAAAGGAAATCAAGGAGCGTGGCTTAGATCATCCAGACCTTCTCTCCCTCTTCCTCAATGAGAACATTTTAAAGAAAGGCATGGACCACGGGAATGTCTACAGCTTCATTCACCTGCACCTCCAGGAGTTCTTYGCAGCAATGTTTTATGTCCTGGAAGACAAAGAGGAGACAGTAGGCAACTCGGGGACTCATGTGAAAGACATAAAAATGTTACTTGAAAACTATAGCAAATCTAGAAAGGATCTGATGTTAACAGTGAGTTTCTTGTTTGGTCTGGTAAATGGAAAATCCATAGAATACATGGACCAAAGAATTGGGTGTAGACTTTCACCAAAATTTAAGGAAGCTATGCTGAGATCAGTTCAGACAAGGCCTAGAGGAATTTCACCTCCAGGTGAMGGGACAGTGAAGATTAAGGAGTTGGCTATTTTTCATTGTTTGTTTGAGATTTACGAAGAAGACTTTGTGAAGCGTGCCTTGAATTGTTTCACTGGGATAGACTTGCATGATGTCAAGCTGACCCGATATGATCAAATGGCTCTTTCATTCTGTATCAAGCAGTGGAATGGACTGGAGTCGGTGACCTTCAAAGGCTGCTCCTTCGAACAGCAAGTTTACAAGGAAGAGTTAGTCACAGGCTCCGCACCAGGGTTATATTGGTAAGTATGGCCCCTGCATCTGCTTTAGTAGCTGAAAGTGATGGAAATATTTACCATGCTATGAACTAGTGCTATGATGTGTATTCTCCACCACAAAGGATATTGTTAAAGGCATTTGCACTCCCAGCTGCCTTTCATCCAAACCATTCTTTCCACTAGCAGTTACACTTGGCTCCTCAGCAGAGAATTTTACTTAGGCTCCAGGAGGACAGTAGGAGAATGAGGGTTGTGCAGGTTCCTCCGCCTGCTGCGTACAGGAGGATCGAAGGAGATATAGCATCTTCAGGTCAGCTTCCTGGGTGTTACAGTGCAGCCTCCCCTTGCTCAGGGCTAGAGGAACCCGGTGCCCCAGGGCCAGGGCTGCCTCTTCTTCCCAGGCCCTTTGATCCTGTCTGCACTGCACAGCAGGGCCAGGCATGACCAGTGCRGCTCTGGCAGCAGTGAGCCAAGCTTGCAGGGGGCCCTGCTCTGTTATCTATTCTCGCCCAAACCTAAAGTGTACTTAAGTTTTAAGTATGCACTGAGGTTCRCTGTTATGTTGGAGAGTAAGTTAACTCTAACAGTAACGGTTCAATGAACACAGTCCCTCCTATTGCATCTCCAAAGCTGGCAGTGTTAACGCTAAAGCTATGATTGTGCCTCCAGAGGAAACACTCTGRGAGCTGGTAGTGAGCCCTGCTTTGGGATGCTTATGCACTGAAGTCCAAGGTGGGACCTGCACAAACTCATATTTGCTGGGTGGCAGGTAAAGGCTGTCCATGTCTCTCCTTCCCCACTCTGGCAGGGGGGGGTGCGGCAGCTCACTCCTGCCGGGTGAGCTGGAGAGAGTACCAGCCCCTGGTTTGCAGGGAACGACAGCTGGTGGAGGAGCAGCAGTCCCCTATCTCCCTGCTCTGCCAGGCGCTGAGGAACACAAGCAGTGAAGTGAAGACGCTCAGGTAAGATTGGTCCATGGGGAAGGGTGGCAGGGCTGGGGGGAGCCCCTCCCCTTGCACCTCATTGGCTGCGGTGGCCCTGTGCCAACAAAGCTCCCTTTGGTCTGTCCTGCCAGCGGGTTGGCTGAGGGTGGGGCTGGGCCCCTCATTGGCCCATGGGTGAGTGTGGTCCCTCCATGCTGATTGGCCATGCTGCAGGCAGGTTGAGTAGGCAGACCCAGGGATGGGAGTGAGTGTGATGAGCTCATTGTTCTCTGCTGCTCTCTGCCGCAGGCTGCACTGGTGTGGCCTCACGGAGGGCTGCTGCAAGGACCTCGCCAGGCTGCTGGCCACGCACCCCAGCCTGGACCAGCTGGAGCTGGGCGACAACAAGCTGGGCGACAGCAGCGTGCAGCTGCTGTGTGAGGGGCTGCGGCAGCCCACCTGCCGGCTGCGGGCCCTGCGGTGAGTGACGCCAGTCATCCCGGCTCCTCCTGGGGACTTTTTCTCAGTGGCCCTCTGGCACTGCAGTTCCAGTTATTCAAAGGCCAAATGGTGCAGGATGGAGCAGAGCACTTGGGATGGATGGGAAAAAGTCCTTCCAGGGCATGATCGTCCCTTCGTCCCACTTTTCTAGGGATGCGCCGTCCCCTGCAAGTGTCGGCTCTTTCTGACACAGAGGCTCCCAGGGTGAATAGCTTAAAGGCAGGAACCCCCCACAGTGCCAGTGCTGTGGAGACTGTCACCTGCTAAGGTGTGGGGTGGTCGTGTGGGTGGTGTGGTGTAGTGTTTCTGCTCCTGATTGTTGCTGGATGGCCAGGAATGGGGCTGGCCCATGGGACCTCAAGTTGGAAGAGCCATGATGAATCCTGAAGGTCTTTTCTGCACATTTCTTCTGCAGACTGTGGTACTTCTGCCTCACCAGTGCCTGCTGTGAGGATCTTGCCACTGTGCTCAGCACCAGCCAGCACCTGATGGAGCTGGATTTGTCCTGTAATGACGAGCTGAGAGATGCTGGCGTGCAGCTGCTGTGTGAAGGGCTCCAGCATCCCGCCTGCCGGCTGCAGACACTGCGGTAAGGGCCACAGGGCTGGACAGTGCCCCATGAGACCAGCTGACCTATTACAGCGAGACTGAGGCCAAAAGAAAAAGAACTGAAATACAGAGGAATCTTGGTGTTTTCCTCTGTGGATCCTCTAAAGAGAAAAATGCAACTCAGTCATCCCAAGCCCACGAGTTTGCATTTCCCACACTGTGGATGGCGGTGCCCCACGTGGCCATGGCTTGTGCCACAGCAGGGTCTTGGGGAGGCTCCGTGCTTCTCAGCAGGGCACTGGGAGCCAGGGTGACCTTGAGAATGGGAACAGCAGGATTCGGGACTCCCAGAGCAACAGCCTGGCCTGTTCCGCCTCCTTTCCTACAGAGGAGGAAGGTAGTACTGCAGAAGTTAGGAGGGCTGCAAAAGGGTGCCTAGACCCAATGGAGCAAGCAGGGCCTTGCATGACTAAAATGGCCAGCTCTGCCAGCCCAGCCCAGTCACACCCTGGGGAGAAAGAGGAGACTCTGTAAAGTCATGGTCCCTCCAGGAGCCCTCTGCCATCTCTGCTCCGGGGCTGGATGCACGAGGTAAAGGGCAGGGAAGGCAGCACTTGTGGCTGCTCTGGACAGGTGGGTGACCCTGACCATGCTATTTCTCTTCCTGCACAGCCATTTCTGCATTTCTAAACATAGCACTGTGATCCCTCACTCCCATCTTGATAATCTGCCAGTAAAGCCCTCTTGCTGTTGTCTTTGCTTTGGTCATACAGTTTGGGAAGCTGTCATCTCACAGGCACGTGCTGTGGGGACTTGGCTGCTATGCTCTTTGTCAACCAGAGCCTGACCTGCCTGGATCTGAGCGATAATGAGCTTGGAGGTGCTGGGGTGCAGCAGCTCTGCCAGCTACTGAAGCATCCCGCCTGCCGGCTGCAGACAGTGGGGTAAGGGATATGAGGCTCCCCTGTTCATTCTCCACTCCAGCCTGCCGTGAGGCCCCAAGGAAAAGCTCTGTTATTGCCCCTACTTGGACTTTTCCATCTGGCCTGGACCAGAAGTGCCTCTGCCTGGAGCCAGCACTTACACTCGCTCCCCTGGGCCTCACAGTCTGGGTGACTTTTGCCAAGCTCAGGACACACAGAACCACGAGCCACCTGGGCCCTGCATGCCCAATGCCTTTTGCTCAGACAGCAAGGAGGCCCTGGGCTTTCCTCGGGGACTCAAGTACAGAGTTGCACTCTCTCGACTTGTGCACCCCACAGCTAAAGAGAAGCCTGAAACGAGAGCTCRAGGACCCTGTGACCCTGTGCCCCAACAAGAGCTGGGACAGAGGTTGACTTGGGCAGGGTGGTTCAGGTGGGCCCTGTGGGACTGCTTCCAGGTGCTAGCCCTGGCTCTYGWTCCMTGACTCAGAGCCTGAAAGRACTGAAACACAGATACGGTTCACCTGACCAGACACTGAGACAGGATGACCAAAGTGTCCCTCTCTTGCCTGTGCTGCCCTGGGTTCATCAGGGCTGGTTTGAGGCGAGTGTGGCAAATCCCGTGGGCTGTGGGGCTCTGAGCCCCTTCTGCTGCCTGTCACCCTTCTCCCGGCAGCCCCTGGGCAGTGAAAGCCATGGGCAGGGAGTGGGGATGGCAGCAGGGCTGTGGCCGTGCAGGCACCCTGTGGTCGGATGCTGTGGGGCAGGGACAGTGTATTGTCATGTGGGTGTACACTGCCCTGCAGTCTCAGGCGACAGTCAGTATCTAGGGTAGTTTCACCAGGTCTTCTCCTTTTCTTGCTCTATTGAAAGATTGAACACATCTGGATTAAATGAAGAAACACAGCAGGAGCTGGCTGTACTCAAGAGAAGAAAGCCCAACCTGAAGATAGGGTATTTTTTTGAGCAAGACACCCTGCAGCCAAGCCCTATGGCCCAACTGCCCTCTCACCAGGCAGTCTTGTTGGGTAGAGGTGGAGGAAGGGTCAGGAAGATGTTTCCCTCCTTTATGGGAGGTCCTTTTTACAACAGGAACAATTTCTAGCATGTGTGGTAGGGATTTGATCAGTGCTCCTGAAGAGGATGGGAGACGTCCCTGGGATTTGGATCTCGTCATGTGTGATGGGACCTGGAACATGATCCTGTGTGGATCTGCTGGGGGGTTGGGGCGGAGTGACTCTGTGCAGGGGATGAGTCTGGCAACTTTCTGCTTTCAGTCTGCTGGGGCAGTGCAGGGGCAAGTGGGGGAAAAAGGACTTTGGATCCAGCTCACAAGATTTATGTACTTATGTATTTCATCCATTCACTGGTCTTTTTGTATTTCTGAAGGCCTCTGTAGTAGTTCCTGATTCCACAGTTAGCAGGAGGGTCCTTTCTCTCTCCCTTTTGACCATGCACTTACCTGTGAGTATTTGTGTTAGTCTGCTGATGTTCAATAAATGCCCTGGGTCCTGCCCCAGAAATCCTGCAGTGCTGTGGTCTTTCTGTTCCTTCCTGCCAGAACCCTGGGATGCCCTACAGCTCCCTCCATGCCCAGAGCCACCAGGGAGGTTTTCCGTGAGTCCAGCTCCCACTCTGTAATGCCCAAAGCAGGATCTGACTGAGCTGCAGAAGGATGGGACTCTCTGGCTGTGGAGCCTTGCTTGCTCGGGAAGGGGATGGCGGGCTGCTGGTGCTGGGGAGCACAGGACAGCCTAAGCAGAGGACATGGGCACAGCTTCTGGGAGGGGAGCCGGTGGGAGCCACTGATGGTGAGGGAGTGGGATACAGCTAAGAGGGAGCAGGCAGAAGACAGAGAGCAGCACGCAGAAACCACTTGTACCAGCAGGTCACAACACCTTCAGTGGGCCTCAAAGCCAATGAAACAGGCGAGGCTTAAACATCCTACTGTTGCTAGCACAGGGGAAAGCAGGCACTGGCCTACCAGCAGCCTCTCCCCACCAGGGGAAAACCCTGGGCTTTGCTCTGATGGTAGTTATGGTTCAGAAATTAGTTTCCAGCTGGGACTGCTCTTTTCTGCCTTTTTTGCAGAGCCGGAGTAGATTGTAAATCAGCCATGCAATCTCCTCCATGCCAGGGCCCTTGCTTCAGCATGGGAGCCCTGCTTCTGCATGGAAACCCCCAAGGCAACACCAAGGTGAGCCCAGCCTCAGGCTCCCTGGGGCATTTGCACGCGGGCCCTGGCCCCTTAAGGGGCCTGCAGGCAGATGAAGGCACTGCACAGCTGCCTGCAGGTGTGCGCCCCGCAGCCCGCAAGCCCCGACACAGCAGCTGCACTCACTCCCAGCAGCAGAGCTGAGGCAGGAAAGAGGTGGTTTCCCCGCTGCACACCAGCCCATGAGAGGAAGTGGCTGTGGCAGCCCGGATGCCGGTATAGGGCAGTACAAGGTGTAGCCGCTGCGCTCCTGCCCCAGTACACATCTACTGGGCCCACCAAACAGCAGGCAACTCACCAACAGCACCTACTCAGCCAGTTGCATTTCAGACTACTGTAATGATTTCTCAAGTCAGCCCTTTCCTCATCCTCATGCACTAGCAGAAGCTCCTCTCCTGCCTGAGCCCTTTCCCTAAGCACAGCCGCCTGGGAGACCTTGTTGGCAAAGCTCATCGTCACTTCCTCCTCCTGTAYRTGCCCTTCTTCACTGGAGYTCGGGACACCTTAGGCAGGCCGCCTTCCTGAGGCATCAGCTCATCTCCTGAGCCTYGGGACAGACCCTTCTTGTGCTCGGTGGAGGCTCTCCTTCATTCCCTGCCGCCTGCCCTGCACTCGGGCAGATGYTGCGGAGGTTAAATGTGATCATCACAAAGGCAAAGCCCTGCCAGTGACACCACCCACGCAGAGCRCTGTTCACCTGGGGCATGTCCCCACTCCTRCCCAGACCRTCCCCTTSWCCAGCAGTGTCCAGGGCACCACCACCGGTCTCCTGTGCCCCTCAGCTTTGTGCCCAGAGCTCCTGGGTCGCTCGGGATTTTCTCCAGGTCTCTGTGGCAGTGTCACTGCAAAGAGATAGCGATACACAAAAGCCTAGCGTTATCGTAGTCTGCAATGCAGCTGGCTGAGCAGAAACAGAAGCAGGTGGTGAGATGCTGGCTGTTCAGYGGGCCCAGCAGATGCGTGTGCTCTGACACACAGCRGCACTCRGGCWGCCAYGGCYRCWTCCCWGTKRGGGCTGKTGTRCAGYRGGGGAACCACCTCCTTCCTGCCTCGGCAYCGCGTGGGGCAAGTGCATCTGCCATGGGGGGGGTYTCACAGGCCGTGGGGCACACACCTGCAGGCAGCTAGACAGTGCCTCCATCCACCCACASGCTGCTGTGAGGGGCCAAGGCCCTCCTGCAAATGTCCCATGGAGCCTGGGGCTGGGCTTGACTAGGTGCCGCCCTGGAGGTTTCTAGCCCAGAGGCAGCCCCAGAGCCTGGCCCGTCTGGAGGGCTGTGGCATCGAGGGACCTGGTGCCAGGGTCGACCCTGCAGCAGCAAGGAGGCTGCAGCAGATGCTGCCCCCAGCGGAGGACGGTCCCTGTTGGGGCAGGGCTCTTGCCGTGCTCCCTGGCACAGTGTGCCAGACCCAACCCCGTGTGGGCTCAGCCATAGGAAGCACCCGCACACCCTGCACCCGCTGCAGGCACCCAGGCAGGGAGCCCTGCTCAGCTCATCAGGATCCCCACGGGGACGGACGGTTGGGCGCCCACCCACTGGTGGGGCGCGTGTGATGCCAGAAGCGGAGCCGAGACGCATATATGGGCATGCACGGGGATGGAGAAGGTTATTGGAGGTTGGGTCTCCGTCAGATGGGAGATAACCCTCCTGATAACGTCTCAAAAGGTGTCTGCTGCATCGATTGGCTCCCCCAGCAGTGAGGCCTGTACCTCTGCCTATATATTGCCCTCCCCACCGCAGGTGCCTGTGGTGGCCCGGGAGGCAAGCGGGTGCCGGGGGCTGCACCGTGGGGCAGGAGGCAAGCGGGATGGTCACCACCAGCCAGCTCCTTGCCAGGGCACTGGGGCTGCTGCTGTGCGTGCAGGTCTGCAGGGGTGAGTGCCTGCGGGCTCCCCGGGGCTGGAGCTGCCTGCCCTCATGCCGAGAGTGGGAGGCAGGCTGGGGCTGGAGAGGCCACAGTGGGGCTGGGGTGGCCACCATGGGTCTGTGCGTGACCTGCTGGAGGGCTTCCCAGGGACACCAGTGGAGACACACGGCCTGGGCAGCCCTTGGGGGCTCGCGGTGCCTGGGCTGTGCTGGGAATAGGGTATTTGCTGGTGGGACCAAACACTGAGCACATGTGGCAGGACACGTCCTCTGCTGTGTCCCCCTTGCATTGGGTGCTGGGCATTCGGGRGCTGGATATGGCCCTGCCTTTCTTTGCAGCTGGTGTCCTGCAGTGCCCCAGGGCTCTTCCACCCACCCAGCCATACACTGGGGCCAAGGCTCGGGCTGGGAGCAGGGAGTTGAGGCCWTCAGGGCAGGGGACAGCTGTGGGACACAGCCTGCTGACACAGCCTGGCATGACAGGCTGCACCAGACACCTGTGGCACCCTGCTGAGGCTCCATGTCCTCCTTTATGGTCCCACATGGGCACCCACAGGCACCGGGGAACTGCGACTTGTTGACGGAGGCAGCCGCTGCGCGGGCCGAGTGGAGGTGAAGCACGAGGGCCAGTGGGGCACCGTGTGCAGCTAYGACTTCRRCTGGGAYRTCCRTGGGGCCTCCGTGGTCTGCAGGCAACTGGGATGTGGCACCGTGGCCATGACTTCTCCCTACACCCCGTTTGGGGCTGGGGCTGGCCGGATTTGGCTGCAACCTGCCCTCTGCCGTGGCACCGAGACAGCACTCCACCACTGCCTGCACTTCGGATGGGGCCAGCACTTCTGCGGTCACGACTGGGATGTCGGGGTGACGTGCTCAGGTGAGGGATCGGGTGACTGTGCTGGGCAAAGCCCCTTGGCTACGTGGGGTTGAGAGCCAGMATGGCCRTGCCCACGGTCCTCCCCACTGRGGCCTMCCCAGGCAGRCATGGGGTGCAGGAGTAGGGCTGGGGCACAGCACCCTCATGCCCTGTGGACACCTCTGGTGCAGACGCCATGGAGCTGAGGCTGGTGAATGGAGGTGGTCCCTGTGCGGGCAGAGTGGAGGTGAAGCTGCGGGGCCAGTGGGGGACGGTGGCAGACGACGAATGGGACGTGGAGGATGCCGAGGTGGTGTGTCAGCAGCTGGGCTGTGGCTCAGCCAAAAGTGCCTATAACTGGACCAGCTTTGGGAAAGGCACTGGACCAATTCATCTGGCTGTGGTTGACTGTCACGGGAATGAGTCCGCCCTCTGGGACTGCGCTATCAAGGGATGGGGGTCATACATCGTCCCCCATGACTGTGATGTTGGTGTGGTCTGCCAAGGTAAGAGCTGTGGGGTCACCCCGGGCTGCCTCACATCCAGGGCCAGCTGTGCCAGCACCAAGGCTCTGGTGGCAGTCCCTCCACAACCCCTGGCGTGTCCCAGGGATCCCCAGGAGACCCCGGACTCTCTCCCCACCAGGTTTCGTGCAGCTGGTTGGTGGGAATAGCGCCTGCTCGGGCCGTGTGGAGGTCAGGCAGGGCCGAAGCTGGGCCACCCTCTGCGAGGCACACATGGACCTCAACGCCGCCCATGTCATCTGCAAGGAGCTGGGCTGCGGAGCAGCTCTGGCCGTCACCCGGGCGGCGCGCTTTGGGGCAGGAGCCGGGCCCATCTGGGACGGAGGCTTTGAATGTGCAGGCAACGAATCCCTCCTGTCTGCCTGCACCCGCAGGCTGCCCCACGGCCAGGGCTGCACCCACGCCAGCGATGCTGGTGTCATCTGCTCCCGTAAGAGTGCGGGGCGCGGGGCAGAGGCTGCAGAGGGGGATGGGCGGAGCACAAAGCGGTGCCATGGGCAGGGACAGGGCAGAGAGGCTGCAGGCTGTTCTATGGCAGCCCCCAGCGGTGTGGGGAGGCAGAGGGGTGCGTGGCAGCAGAGGGCTGCCATGCCTGTGTGCCCCCACCATCGTAGGAGCACGGGGCATGGGGCCGTCGTCTCCAGCACCCTTTCTCCTTTCCAGCCTACACGGGCTTTAGGCTGGCGAACAAGAGCACGGAATGCGCAGGGCGGGTGGAGCTGGAGGTGCGGGGCACCTGGGGCTCCCTCTGCGATGCTGGCTGGGACGTGCCCGACGCCCAGGTGCTCTGCCACCACCTCCGCTGCGGGTCTGCTGCCTCYGTGCCCCGCGGAGGRTATTTCGGGACAGGGAGCGGCCCGCTGTGGCGGGACACGTTTCACTGCAGCGGGACCGAGTCCCACCTGGGAGAGTGCCCTGCCACCGTGCTGGGGATCCCCGCCTGCTCGCCGGGCCGCGCTGCTGCAGTCAATTGCTCAGGTGCGTGCAGGGCAGGCAGCGTTTGCCACCAGGGCCTCCTGGGGGGAGGGGACTCAGCACCCCAAAATGAAAGGTTCCCCTCCCCACACTGCCACCGACAGCTGTGGGCCACAGGAACGATCTGGAGAAGCAGGGCCATGTCAGGCCGGGAGGAGGGCTGAGCCCAGGCACAGGGCAGCAGGGGCACGGGCAGCAGGAGGGCAGTGGGGCTGAGCTGTCCCCGGCCATCCTGTGGGGCACCTGGCACCCCGCTGCTGCCATCTGCCCGCTGCTGCTGCTGGAGCCACCCCAGGGAAGGACATGGCAGGGGCTCTTCGCTCTCCCCTGTCACCCTGACGCCTCTGGCACCACTCACACAGCTCCCTTCCCAAAGGTGCAGTTCCTGCGCTGGCGGCGCTGTGGAGGCTGGGGCCCTGAGGCCAGGCACGACGCCCCGTGGTGCCTGCAGCGCCTCAGGACATCTCCCCTCTGTGCAGGGTCAGGTGGTGCTGAACCCCTGCGGCTGGTGGATGGGGAGAGCCGGTGCGACGGGCGCCTGGAGGTGGACCTGCACGGGGCCTGGGGCCGAGTCCTGGCGGAGCAGTGGGACGCCAGCAGTGCCAGCGTGGTGTGCCGGCAGCTCCAGTGCGGTGTGGCACAGAAGGCCTACACTGCCCCTGTGCAGGGGCCAGGGTTAAGCCCCGTGGGGCTGAGTGGGCTCCGGTGCGTGGGCACGGAGGCTCGCCTGGCCCAGTGCAACGCCACGCTGCCCAGCACCACGCCGGCGGGCCGCGCCAAGGATGCAGCGGTTGTGTGCTCAGGTGAGTGTGCCGGGAAGCACCCCGGGGCACTGCAGGGGCCCAAGCAGCTGCCCCAACCCGGGCTGTCACCTACTGCAGGGAGCCGGCGGGTACAGCTGGCAAGCGGCCCTGGGCGCTGTGCTGGGAGAGTGGAGGTCTACGTCCAGGGGGCCTGGAGCCGCGTCTGCGAGGACGCCTGGGACCTCTCGGACGCCGCCGTCGTCTGCCGCCAGCTGGGCTGTGGCATGGCCCTGGCAGCACCTAGCTCGGCCTGCTACGGCCGGGGCTTGGGGCCGCTGTGGCTGGGTGCTGGGGGCTGCTCCGGGGCTGAGGCGACACTCTGGGAATGCCCAGCTCCGGCCCTGGGGCAGAGCGGCTGCAAGCAGGGC
>NW_020450119.1:0-3215 GCF_003343035.1 Apteryx rowi | reverse complement strand
CTGCTCCTTGGGGTGCTTCTCTTGGTGCCCCAGGGAGGTGCGTGGGGTGGCCGGGATGGTGGGGGTGTCTGCCCAGCCCCGGCTGAGACGCGACCCCCCGTGCTGCCCCCTTGCAGAGCTCACAGACCTGCGGCTGGTGGGCGACAGCAGCTGCACCGGGCGCCTGGAGGTCTTCTACAACGGGACGTGGGGCAGCGTGTGCGCCAACGGCACCAGCCCTGCCACAGCCGCCGTGGTGTGCCGGCAGCTGGGCTGCGGGGCCAGGGGCTGGCTGGAATCTGCCCCCGCAACCTCCCAGGGCTCGGGCCCTGCGTGGCTGGCCTGGGTGCAGTGCGGGCCGGGGACCGACTCCCTCTGGCACTGCCTCTCAGCACCCTGGCACCTGCAGCCCTGCGACTCCCTCGGGGACGCCCACATCACATGCGACGGGGAGCCTGGAGACACCAGAGGGACTCCCACACCAGCCACAGCAACCGGCTGCCCAGACGGTGCAGCCTGCACAGGTAGCTCTGCCCGCGCAGGGCAGCACAGTGGCCCCAGGGACCCTCCAGCTCCAGCTGCCACAGCCCAGTGGAGGGGGAGCTGCTCTGCCAAGGAGAACACAGCTGCCCCCACGCAGGGGTTGACCCCTGGGCTGAGGGGTGCCCTCCTTGGCCTCCCTGTCCCCTCATCCGCTCCCCTCATCCTCCCAGCCATCCACAGCAATGCAGGATGGGACAAGGTCCCCAGCCTCACTCCAGCTCCACCACATGTCGGTGTCCTTGCAGGTGCCCCCAGGAGCGTCATGGCAGGTGCTGAGGCCATGCCAGTGCCCACCATCCTCTGCATCGTCCTGGGGACCCTTCTCTGCCTGGCCCTGKGTGCCCTTGCCACGCAGGCATGGCGCACCATGGCTCGGCGCAGAGGTGGGTCTCACCGGGGGTCTCTGGGGCTGMAGCTGCCAGGAGGAGGGGCCAGGGCAGAGCCAGTCAGGGCTGGGGGCTGATGATGCCTTCTGGAACTGCCCGGACATGGAGTGGGTTCACTGCACAGGCTGGGTGCAGGCGCAGTAGTGGAGGCCAGGAGACCAGTGCAGAGCGAGGGCAGGACCTGGCAGAGCATGGGAGCCAGGCAGGGGCACCCGAGCCGCTTGGAGGATGGGGCAAAGCAGTGGGGCTGGGTCACAGGGTTATCGGGGGGACAGCTGCTGACCCCCAGCATCCCATGTGCTGTGCTCGCAGCCTGCGGTTATGGCTGCCCTTGCTTTCCAGGCCCTGGCAGAGCCGCAGACGCAATCTCCGAGGCCGTCTATGAGGAGCTCGACTACACCCTGACGCCGGAGTACCAGGAGGTGCCCAGTGGCTCAGGTGTGTGCAGCCTGGGCCTGGCAGGCCGTGACTCCCAACGGCCCCTCCATGCCYRGCCCRGCCCTGCCCYGGYGCCTCTCCCTGCTGAGGGAGGTGTCTGCAGCACCCGGGCTGGCATCGCAGCCACAAACTGGCCACGGGGAGCTGCAGCACGGGGGCGTCTCCTGGCCCTCCACGGTCCTCCTCGCTCTGTGGCGAGGTGTCCTGCGCAGGGTGCTGGCCAGGCACCCCCAACTCTGTGGCTGCTGGGGTCTGGCACATCGCGACCCCTGCCCCGGCATGCGTTTCACTCCCCCGTCTGTCGCAGACACCCCTGCCCTGCCCAGGCACGACCCCCCGGACGGGTATGACGATGCTGCGGCCGTGCTGGACCCGGGAGAGGCCGCTGCTCCGGGGCCGAGCGATGGAGGTGTCTCTGAGGCGGAGGAGCTGGGAGGTAAGAGGCGCAGCAGCCTGCACGACAGCGCTGCCATTGCAAGCGCCATGCTGTGCCGCCGGGAGAGGCATCTCGCCCACGCTCTGCCATGGTGGTGGGCAGTGCCTGGGCATGGGGGAAGCTGCAGCCTGGGCCTGGCAGCTGGGGGGTGAAACGGCCCCTTTCAGGCACCAGTCTTGCTGTCCCCAGCAGGGACCCRGCCCTYGCTGAGCCCCCTGGAGCCGCYGGGAGCCACGATAGACACCCCGGCCTCAGCGCCCGGGGACGCGGGCTACGACGACGTTGGTGTCAGYWGCCCCGGTATGTTGCTGTGAGCACGGTGTGGCCGCGCTGTGGCAGTCCCTGAGGACACGTGCAGCCCTGTGGGTCTCTGCCCCCGTGGAGCCACAACCCAGCCATAGAGAGCATCATCCGCCTGGTTGTGTGCCTGCTCGGGCCTGCCAGGGACAACGGGTACTGTGGAGAACTGCCTCCATCGTCCCTCCCACACAGCCCTGCGGGTGCTGCCTGACTGTGTGTGTGCTTCCAGTCTGCATTTCTCTCTTTCCTATTAAAAAAACAAAGATTTCTGGAGCCTCGGCCCCAGGGTCGGTGCTTCGGGCACATTGCCATCTCCTGGGGGTGGCTGAGGCAGACATGGAGCATGTCCTGGTCAGCGTGATTCCTCTCATGCGGAACCGGTAACTCTCCAGCTGCCCTCGTGCAGCTCCAGTTCATCACAGTCGCTGCTGTGGGCATTTCACACACGCTGCCCTAAGCTGGGACGCCTCCCCGCATGGTGCCCTGGCCTCTGCGGCTCGCACTCGCCCCGGGGCAGCAGTGCTCCAGGTCGACATTCGCCATCGCCAGCAGTGCACACAGCCCACGACAGGGGCTGCCGCGGAGCGAGCGTGGCTCTGCGATGGCCGCGCCTGGGTGAGCAAGGCACACGCTTTGTGTGCATGATTGGAGGCATCATTGGGCACCACCAAAAAGAGTCTGGCCTCATCCTCTTCACACCCTCCCTTCACATATTTATACCCATGGATAAAGATCCCCCCTCAGGCTTCGCTTCTCCACACTGAACAGGACCAGCTCTCTCACCCTTTCCTCGCAGGACACGTGCTCCCGTCCCTTCAGCATCTTAGGAGGCCTTCAAAGGACTCGCTCCAGTAGCTCCATGTCTCTCTTGTATTGCGGAGCCCAGAACTGCACACAGCACTCCAGATGTGGCCTCCCCAGGACTGAGTAGAGGGCGAGGATCACCTCCCTCCACCTGATGCCAACACTCTTGCCAAATGCAGCCCAGGATACCATTGGCCTTCTTGGCCACAAGGGCACGTGGCTGCCTCATGGTCAACTTGTCATCCAGCAGGCCTCCCACGTCCTTCTCTGCACGGCTGCTTTCCAGCAGGTCAGCCGCCAGCCTCTACTGGGGCAGGGGATATTCCTCC
>NW_020450118.1:0-1164 GCF_003343035.1 Apteryx rowi | reverse complement strand
GGGGACACGGGGGACACGAGGGGACCCATGGGAGTGACACTGTCCCCGCCGCAGGGACCTGCTGCGCATGGGGGTGACGCTGGCCGGGCACCAGAAGAAAATCCTGGCGAGCGCCCAGAGCCTGCAGGGCCCCGACGGCACCTCGGCCGCTGCCACCRCTGCCGGCACCTGCTTCTGAGGCAGCCCCGGGCGGCAGCGCCCCGGCTCCGCCCCCACCATGGCCGCCGCGGCCCCGGCCAGCACCACGATGGCCACCAGGGACCCATCCCGACATGGACGCACCTTGTCCAGCACCAACATGGCCGCCAGGGACCCATTCCAAGATGGCCGCACCTTGGCCAACACCAACATGGCCGCCAGGGACCCATTCCAAGATGGCCGCACCTCGGGCCAGGACCAAGATGGCCACCAGGGACCCATCCCAAGATGGCCGCACCTTGTCCAGCACCACGATGGCTACCAGGGACCTATTCCAAGATGGCCACACCTTGGCCAACAGCAAGATGGCTGCCAGGGACCCATCCCAAGATGGCTGCACCTTGTCCAGCACCAACATGGCCGCCAGGGACCCATCCCGACATGGCCGCACCTTGTCCAGCACCAACATGGCCGCCAGGGACCTATTCCAAGATGGCCACCAGGGACCCATCCCAAGATGGCTGCCAGGGTGCCATGGACCCATTGCAAGATGGCCACCGTGCCCAGGGGAGGGCTCGGCGCCTCCTCGGGTGCCCGCAGTGGGGCTGGCCAAGATGGCCGCACTGCCAAGATGGCCGCCGGCCCCACCCACTGCCTCGTGCCCCGCGGGGATGATGCGAGCGCCTGTGATGTCACGGGGGAGGGGGCGTCCCTGGGGCGGGGCGGGGGGGGTGATGTCATCGCACGGGACCCGGGGAGCTGTGATGTCACAGCGAGGCAGGGGAAGGGAGGGCCGTGGGCGGGGCCCGGCACGTGATGTCACGCTGCCGTGATGTCACCGGGTGGCGCGTTACCTCAGCGCTGCCCGAGCCCGCGGCGCCCTCTGATGATGTCATGAGGCCCCAGCCCCTCCCCCACCCCAGATTTCAAGCTGCGGGTGATGATGTCACAGCCCCTGGCCCCGCCCCTTGCTCATCACATTGAACCAAAGAGGGGCGGGGCTAGGCCCAGCTCGGCCCCACCCCC
>NW_020450117.1:0-1145 GCF_003343035.1 Apteryx rowi | reverse complement strand
GAAAGTTGGAGGCCCTGATTGCAGGTAGGCAAAGGCAATGTGCAGGTGGCTGTGATGCCAAGTCAACCTTGCTGTGTGTTATCAAGCAGGATGGCCAAGAACCACTGCCAGCCCCTGCGTGGGGAGATCCTTCTTCTCACACTTTACTCTGGACTCTTCCTGGGGGCAGTGTCAGGGTGGGGGGGAGCACAATGTCACATGCAGGACAATGATACAGCACCTCCTGGGCTCCGTGGAGGTGAGGAGGCAGCAAGGCCACAGTGCTGTAAGGAAACGTCATCTTCTCATAGGCCTCTGTGGCAGATACACTAGCCATAGCCAAGAGGACAAAGACCTCAGTTCTTTTGGAGGCTTTCAGCCTTGGCATTGCCCTCAGTCATCTCCACCACAGGCTGTCCTATGCTGTCCCAAAGCGGCACCTGTTTTGCTGCAGCCTGTAGACACCCAACCTGCTTCCCCACCTTGCTCTCACTGCAGGATCTCCCCACCTTTACTGACGTCCCTCTGTCCTTGCTGGCTGCTCCTTGAAACAAAAGGCAAGGGACTGATCACATAGTCCCTCTGGGTGACCTCTTGCACCACAGCACTACCCTACGGGTGACATTCTTGTTACCTGAAGAGCAGTCTGAAACTCTCAAGATGCACTTTGCGGCTCTTTCCCCTTCTCATGCTACTTCCTACTACCAAGAAAAGCTCCATCAGCTCTGAAACTGCCTTGTCACAGGCATCTACTGTACTGGCCTTAGCCTCCACTTCAGCAGGCTAACAAAGCCCAGGTCCCTCAACCTCTCCATACAGGCCATGTGCTTCAGACCCCCAACCCCATCTGGGCAGACCTCCTCTGGACCCTCTCCAGTTGCTCCACATTCATCCAGCACTGGGCGTACCACACTGGGACACACTGTTTCAGACATGTGGCCACAGCAGTGCTGAGAGGAGGGGGATAAGAACTGCCCTTGCCTGGGTGGCCATGCCCTTCCTAATGCAGTCCTGTATGCAGCTGGCCTCCTTTGTGGTGAGCATGCACCACTGGCTCATATGACATCCCTCGTAACATCCAGGGCCTTCTCCTTGGGGGTCACTCCTCTGCCAGTCAGGTCTCTGCCTGTCCTGATGCACGTGTTCTTCTGCCCCGCTGATGAGCC
>NW_020450116.1:0-1189 GCF_003343035.1 Apteryx rowi | reverse complement strand
GCATGGGGGGACCTGGGGCCATCTGCACGGGGGGACCTGGGGCCAGCACGGCTCGGCAGGGAGGAGAGGGGCCGGGATGCCGCAGAAGTTTGGGGAGAGGGGCCGGCACGTTCCCCAAGGTCACGTGCCGTGGGGACCTGGGGGGCCTGCGAGTGGCAGCCTCTCTCTCCCTCTGCCTCCGCCAGGCTGGAGCCTGCCCGCCTACCTCTCCGTCCTCATCGCGCTGGGCAACGTGGGCCCCGTGGCGGTCACCCTGGTGCACCGGCTGGCGCCGGGGTGCCTGGACGAGCGGCGGCTCATCTACGGCATCCAGGCGGTGGCGGTGGCGGCCGCCTTCTTCCTGGCGCTCTTCTGGGACCACATGGTGGTGGTGGCGGGGCAGGACCGCAGCGTGGCCTACCTGGTGCTGGCCTTCGTCCTGGCCACCGTCTGCTGCACCTCCAACGTCACCTTCCTGCCCTTCATGTACCGCTTCCCGCAGGCCTTCGTCCGCACCTTCTTCGTCGGGCAGGGCCTGAGCGCCCTGCTGCCCTGCGTGCTGGCGCTGGCGCAGGGCGTGGGGCAGGTGGAGTGCCGCAACGGCACGCAGCCCCGCTACCTGGAGGAGCGCTTCCCCGCCACCGTCTACTTCTGGCTCCTGCTGGCCTCGCTGGCCGCCGCCGCGCTGGCCTTCCTGGGCCTGGTGGCGTGGGGCGGCGGCGCGGCCGGCCCCGAGCAGCCGGGCGCCTCCAAGGAGAGCGTGGGCACGGAGGAGGCCTTCCCGCTGCAGGACAGCCCGCCGGCGGCGGTGGGCAACGCCGCGCCGGAGGCTCCGGCACCCGTCCCGCCGCCACCGCCGCCGCCGCGCCGCACCGCCTACCTGCTGGCGCTGCTGGCCGCCTCCAACGCGCTCACCAACGGCGTGCTGCCCTCGGTGCAGAGCTACTCGTGCCTGCCCTACGGCGCCCTGGCCTTCCACCTCGCCGTGGTGCTCAGCAACGTCGCCAACCCCGTGGCCTGCTTCGCCGCCATGTTCCTGCTCTGCAGGTGGGTCCCTCCGCCGGTGCCCGCCCGCCGCCGGCTCGGCCCCGCTCCCAAAGTCTGACCGGCTTTCTTCCTCCCCCCCCAGGTCGGCCGTGGGGCTGGGCATCATCTCGGCGCTGGGAGCGGCGTTCGGGGCCTACCTGATGGTGCTGGCCGCCTTCAGCCC
>NW_020450115.1:0-1136 GCF_003343035.1 Apteryx rowi | reverse complement strand
GCTTGAAAAGGACTAAGGTCAGACCTGAAAATACCATAAGAAATGTTTTAGTCAGCAGGAACACATGGTGCTTTAAACCACAGCATCACGTATTCTTAAAATGGGGAACTTATTCAGGTGACATACAATGGAAAATTAACGCAGAAATACTCACTGCTACAAGGAATTCATTACTGGTAATATACACTGATCTGTATCTCCAGAAAATGTAACTGTCCTTTTTCTTCTTTCTTTCCACATCTGATAAGAATATCTTCACAGGACAGAAAAATTRTTTCACTGCTGACTTAGGAAACACCAATCTGTTAAGCAAGTGGTCAGTTCAGATTTGGCAACATAGGAATATTCATACAGACATCCATAAGTACTGGCAAAATCGCTTGCTTGATTGCGAGAGCAAGCGTCTCTTTTTTTTAATGTGGTTTCATAAATATGTGCTGAGGATAGTATCTGGGGAGGATTGTCTCTGAGGCTTTCTTGGATGCTCTCTTTATTGGGCATGGGAGGCTTTTTCAGAATATTATCAAAAGGTCAAGGAAAGCTAGAAAGGTGATAAAAGTATGTCATCATCCTGAATCCTTTGGTTCCTAGGACTTTCACGTTCTAGGATCTTTCTATAGGTGGTTTGGAACTTAAGTCTACTCTCAGGAAAAGGAAATACATGGTGTCTTTCTCCTTAGGTGCTACAACTCTGCCTCATGGGCCCTTCCAGGCTACCGAAGCTTCATATCTCAAGAGAGTCCACCGTTTTAAATGACTTCTTTACAGTAAGCTACAGCCTTAAGAAGGCTTGATCCCAAATGGTTTTTTAAACCAGTTTGTCTTGGTGTCAAGTCTGAAATCAATCACTTRCACAGATTCGGCCAAAATAAATGTGGCAACAGCTCCCTGGCAAAAGACCATACCTTAGGAAAGGGCAGTGGTCACACATACATTCGGAGTCTCTTTTCAGAGTAAAGAGCAGATCCTGAATGACTGCTGTGGAAGTGTTGGAATGGCTTTGCAAGGACAGCTAGCACAGCATCCTCTAAACTCCTTCTGTGTTGATTTTGTGGACAATATCCGATTCTTTCACAGGAGCAACCTTTTGATTTTGTATAGGCTCTCCTGAAATGTCAAAAGGTAAACCACTTGTG
>NW_020450114.1:0-1248 GCF_003343035.1 Apteryx rowi | reverse complement strand
AAAACCCTGTGGGATTTGTGAGATTTTTCTCCAAGATCTGAATGATATCTTTGTTCCTTCATTCCTGGAGGTGGGAAGTGAGCAAGTACAGGGCTGTGCCTGGCTGTTCAGAGGAAGTCCCCGTTCCAAGCCAGTGGAGGTCTRGGATGAAATGGGAGGGCTGGAGAKCTGGCCTTGGTGTGTTTTGGGGCCCTTGGGGGTGCCCTGGCTGCTGCCTTCTCTGCTCATGTCCCCTGTGTGTTCCCAATGCATGTTGGCTGGCAACCCTCTATGAGGCGTGGGATGGGGGTGCATTGTGTCACAGTGGTGGGGTAGGCTGAGGTGGGGACAGGCGATGGCCCCAGTGTCTTGGTGGTGTGCACAGGAAGAGCCATCTGGAGAGAGCAGTGCTGTGCGCTGCCAGGATGGAGAGATTGGGAGCACTGCGAGGTGAGGATGTGCCTTGGCTGGCAGGGCCCAGGCTGCCCTGGTGGCGTGAGTCAGGGATGCTGGCAGCCTGCTGCCTTGTGTGCACTGAGATTCAGGCCTTGATTTTCCTCAGCTCTTGCCAGGATSTGCAGGCAGGGTGCTGACCAAAGGCCAGGGAGTGTTTCTGCTTTTTTTGAGATGCTAACCAAACCTGCTTTTTCCCTGCTTTCATCTCATTTACTTTTCCTAGTGAGAGCTTTCCTCTGCAGCAGTGTTTGCTGAGGGAGGAGGAGGCTATGGGTGTTGCTCATTGCCAGCTAGGCGTTAGCGTGCTGGAAGCTCTTTGGAGGAGTGAAGGCCTTGTTGTGAGGTGGTGTTTGGAGACGGGCAGGTGTGTTCTTGGGAGATGAACTGGAAGGGTCTGCTGCCTTCCTGCGCACAATCTCCTTAGAGAAGGAGTCCCTTTGAGGAAGAGAGCCCAGGCCAGAGTGCTCTGCAATGGATGTGCAGCCCCAGATCTCTCTTCCTCCCAGTTGCTGTCTCTGCAAGTTCTTCCACCSTCCTGCTGTAGTGTGACCTGTCTGTGCTGCAGCAGGGCAACAAGAGAGCAGCCCACGTGCAGGCATGAGTGTGCTAGGTGTGGTGTTGTTAGGTGCTGCCACTGCTGMCACGGGCAAGGAGTGGKTTTTTTTGCCAGAGATTTGTGTGGGTGTGAGGAGCCCCACTTAGCCCTAGATGCATTGCTGCGAGTAGCTGGAGCCAAGGGAGTGTCCCATTCTCCACACACCCGTCCTCCGATGAGGCTCCCAGCTTTGGGGGAAGGCATTGTGGACCCCATGT
>NW_020450113.1:0-1248 GCF_003343035.1 Apteryx rowi | reverse complement strand
CAGGCAGCATGCTGGAGGTGGAGGCAGGAAGAAGCTACAAAGGGGACCTGAGAAACCTGGCCCAAGTATGGAGGGGTTGTCAGGAAAGGCAAAGCTAAAGCTGAGACTTTTAAAGAATGTCAGGGGMATCCCTTGACAGTGGTGAAAAGCTGAACAAGGGAAGACYGACCCATTGCTGAATGGAGTGGGTGCCTTAGTGACAGCAGACACACAGAAGKCTGAGGGACTCCTCTGAGATTAGTGAAAGGCTTCAAGGAGAAGTATGAATAGCAGTGGAYGAGGCCTGAGTAAGGGATGAGTTATGAGAACTCAACCTCTCAAATCAATGGGACCTGATAGGCTGCAACCAACCATGCTGACAGGTGTCACCAAAGTCCTTGCAAGGATGTTCTCTGTCAGTTTTGAGAGGTGCTGGAGATGAGAGCAGGCATACCCAATGACTGGAGGRAGGCAAAATTTGAATCCATCTTCAGAACCAGCCATTCTTTTCATCATGCTTTTAAGGATCTAAGGAGCCACAGGCTGGTCAGCCTCACTTCAGTGCCTTGGAAAATCATGGMGTGAGTCCTCTTGAAAGACATTTGTGAGCACATGGAAAAGAATGGGAGTGGTAACAGTCAGCAYRGGTTTCCCAAGTTTAACTAATGCCACACCAACCTGATTGCCTTCTAGGTTAAAAGAACTGGATTAGTGGAAGAGGGAAGACCAGCAGATGTCACTCACCTTGTCTTTAACAAAGCTTTTGACATGGTCTCTCACGTCAGGATTTGATGGTCTGGATGGATGGACAACCAGAGGAATAAAMCACTACTTGGCTGACAGGGCTCACAATAGAGCTTGTGATTCGTCATGCACTACCTGGGGGCCCTTTAGAAGTCTAGYCCCGCAGAGGTCTATCCTGGTATTTGTCTCGTTTTACATCTTAACACTGAACCTAGAGGAGGTCTGCAGAGGAGGACAAACTGGGGTGGGGCAGGTGCCAGTTACTATGCTCAGAGACAGGGCAGCCAAGCAGAGGGACCTCGACAGTGTGGAGGACAAGGCAGCGTGCAATCATATGAAATTCAACAGAGAGAAATGCCAAATCTTGCCCCTGGGAAGTAAAAGCCTCTTGCAACACTCYARCCTGGGGACARATTTCAGGGAACAGCAAGGGCTGGCTGCTCCCGAAGGGATGAGGAGCTGGGAGCCAAGAGTGATAACATATCTGGGAGGGCAGTGGACTCACCAGCCAGGGCCAAGCCCCAC
>NW_020450112.1:0-1239 GCF_003343035.1 Apteryx rowi | reverse complement strand
ATTCAGTCTTCACTTGTGGGTGCCCAGTGGCCCTGGAGAGTGTGAGTGTTCAAGAGGTATCTGCTGGGGGCTGTCTCAAATATTAGAGGGCTGGTGACAGATGCCCATCCTTCTGGAAGGCAATATGGAGCCACCCGGAGAGCAGAGGGGATCTCCAGGGACAGCATGTGCCTGGGATGGGCAGTGAGTGGAGACTCACAAAACCAAGTGGAGTCACGCAAAGTCAAAGGCCAAACCGAGGAATGCACCAAATCAGGGCTCTGCAACCTCAGGAGAGGCAATGGGGACTCATCAGGCACAGGGAAGGCAGCCTCAAGGGTGGTTCATGTCACCTACAATGAAAAACCATAGCTGGATCTAATGACACACCTGACCCCATCCTGAGCCATTGGAAATGCCTTGTGATTGCTCTGAGCATCTTCCACAGCCACAGATGCCTGGGGAGGGGGTTGTCAGGTGCAGTGATGCTGCGCCAACCAGGTCTACCCTGACCAGCACAGCCAGTGTGGAGTCACCCTGGGGCCCCACAGCCTGCTCGCCCTGCAGAGCAGCACCACAAGCCTGGGGAGCACAGTGGAGGGGTGCAGGTTGGCTGGGCAGGCCAGCATGGACACGCTGACCTGGGGAAAGCTCTCTGGAGAATAGGGACGTCTCTCAAGAAGAGCAAAAGAACAATTGTGTGCTTGCAGGGAGGAAGAAATGAAAACCTGCTTGTATGTGTGTTAACTCAGGGCAGGCTGCTCTGTCGCTGGACACTTTCACTAACCAAATACGTCCATTGTATCATATATTATTGTTCCTTTCCTTTCCTCTAACCATTTTCCAGTTTCCAACCAATGTTGAGGAACCTTGGTGTTCTGTTTGAAAAAGCTGTTGAGTTGATGCAAGGTTACTCCAAGTGATACTGATGGATTAAATGGTGCAAAAGAAGACATCGTTTGTTCAGTCATATGAGAAGTTAACCAGAAGTCTGTGTGGTGATTTGGTCAAAAACATAGGTCCCATTACAACGGCTTTTGTTGCCTTCCATGTCTGGAGTACCCATCTCACTCTGTTGTCAGAACCATGTGCAGCTTCCCATCCAGTGCGTTACTACATAGAGCTACATTTAGACTAAGTTTAGCTCTTAGGGTTAGTGTAACATGATTGCCTACAATCAGTCCTTGACCTCGTGCTATTACAGATGGTGTTTCTCTTATAACTACAGTTTTGAAGATGGGTTGTGACTGATCTTCAATA
>NW_020450111.1:0-1214 GCF_003343035.1 Apteryx rowi | reverse complement strand
TCTCATAACCTCCCTCAAACACACACATTACCTCTCCCCATCTCGGCAGCACTGTCATTGACCTCCATGACTTGAGCTCTGGTTTGTGCTGGCTGAGTTTGCTGTGAGGAGCAGCAGCCATTGCCTGTGGGCTCCAGATGAGTCAGCCCTGACATACAGCACTGCGGACATGGGAACAGGGGTGACTAAGCTGTTATATTCCCAGTTCCACCCAGATTTCATCAACACATAAGGTTGAAGGCATTTTCAGCATCTTCACTCCCACTTCTAAATAATGTGGGGTCATTAAGAGTTTTAAGGACACTTTTGTTTTCTTTAGCTGACCCTGTCACACCTGAGGAGCATTCCTGGAGGTAGAAATCCTCAGCATTGCTGCTGCACTCAGAGTGAGCAGCTGTGATTCCTGAGAGGCAAAAGGATTCACTCTGGCTTGAGTGCAGAGGGAGCAGAGCTGGTCTGTCCATCTGCCTTCTTCCCAGATGCCCTGTGCTCCCACCTCAGAGGTGGAGGACAGTTGCACTCCTGTTACCCCAAAAAGAAATGACACCGCAGAGAGCAAAGGAATGCACTTGCAAACTGCCATCAGAACTCTTTCTGAGGGGATGTGAGGCAGGTCTCAGCCCTCCCCTTCTAGCCAGCAACGCATCGGGCTCCTTCCAGCTGCCCACATCCACCCTCCTAACAGCATGTCCCAGCATGGCCTCAGTATCTAGGTGGCTTCTGCCTGGGGCACCTAGATAACACACAGCTGCAATGGGAGAGCTGTGTCCTTGTGGAGGGCAGCTTGCAGCCCAGCCAGACACCCCAGGGAAATGGCGGAATCTCCTAAGGATGGGGTGTCCTGGTGAAAGAATTGGCTCATTCCCAGACTCCCAGACTGCATTGCCCAGAGCCACACAAGCTAGAAGGGAACTTTGGCACCTCACTGTCAAGGACACATTTGCGTGGCAGCACCTGCAGGGTCAGTGTCTCAACTGCATCGGAAATCCCCCTGCCCAGAGATTCCAAGTGGAAGCACAAGGGCAGCATGGGCAGGTGGGAAACATGGAGCAATACCATGATATTTGTGGTGAGGAAGGCAGGGCCAGGTAGGGACAGAGGGACACTCAGGAGTGTCTCCTCTCCTGCATGTCCGGCTGCCAAGGAAACGACTCCTGCCCTGCACCCCCCAGCCTTGAGAGCAGAGGGCTGTGCTGGCTGGGGGAGGAAAGGAG
>NW_020450110.1:0-1199 GCF_003343035.1 Apteryx rowi | reverse complement strand
GCACTGGGATTGTGCACTGAGGCTGTGTGGTGCACTGGGATCCTGCACTAGGGTTGTGTGGGGCACTGGGATCCTGCACTGGGATTGTGTGGGGCAGCGTGTCAGGGCCGTGTGGGGCACTGGGGTGCTGCACTGGGACTCTGTGGGGCGCTGGGATCGTGCATCAGTGCCACGTGGGGTGCCCGGGCCTAATCGAGGCACCTCGGGCATGGGGACGCTGCAACGAGGCCGTGTGGGGCGCTGGGGTCCTGCGCGGGGCCGTGTGGGGCACAGGGTGCTGCGTGGGGCCGGGGCTGGGACCAGCTCCACGCCCCCCCCCATCGCCCCGCCGGCCGCCCCCCAGCCCCACGCGGGGCGCTGAGTCCTCGGCACTGCTGCCCCACAGATCTTCACCCGCCTGGGCAAGTGCTACACGTTCAACTCGGGGGAGCCGGGCACGGAGCTGCTGACCACGCTGCAGGGCGGCGCGGGGAACGGCCTGGAGCTCATGCTCAACATCCAGCAGGAGGAATACCTGCCCGTGTGGGGCGACACCGGTGAGACGGCGCCCGCGTCCCCCACCTCGTGCCCCCCAGCGCCCCCCCGGCGCCCCCCTGAGCCGGCCCTGCCTTGCAGACGAGACCTCCTACGAGGCGGGGGTGAAGGTGCAGATCCACAGCCAGGAGGAGCCGCCCTTCATCGACCAGCTGGGCTTCGGCGTGGCGCCCGGCTTCCAGACCTTCGTCTCCTGCCAGCAGCAGCGGGTATCCGGCCGCCCCGCATCCGCCGCCGCCGTGGGGCTGCGTGGCCCGCGGGGACCGGGCCTGCACGCCACCGCCCTGGGGGGCTGCGCCCGGCGGCGGCTCCCTGCGTCGTCCCCATGTCTGCCCCCTGCATCGCGCCCTGCATCTGCCCCGTGCGTTGCATCCCTGCATCCGCCCCCTGCAGCGTCCCCATGGCCGCCCCTGCATCCCACCCTGCATCCCACCCTGCATTCCTCCCCCTGCATCTGCCCCCTGCATCATCCCCACATCTGCCTCCTGCATCCCACCCTGCATCCCACCCCACATCTGCCCCCTGCATTGCATCCCTGCATCCCACCCTGCATTCCTCCCCCTGCATCGTGCCCGCATTTGCCTCCTGCATCCCCCCCTGCATCGCACCCCACATCCACCCCCCGCATCGCGCCCCGCCGAGGGAGCTGCAGCGCCAGGGCTGCT
>NW_020450109.1:0-1229 GCF_003343035.1 Apteryx rowi | reverse complement strand
GAAGAAGAGAGAGAAAGAAAGAGAAAGAGAGACCGGGCTTTGCCTTAATCCTCTGACTAGCAGCGCCTGCGAGGGTGGGGAAGGGTCCCTGGCTTTACCGTAGCGCTCTGAATAGAGCCCCACCTTTCACCGTAATGTCTCATATAGAAGCCCTCCCCGTGGGGGGGGTGAAAAAGGGAGAAAGGACAAGACCCATCCTTACCGTAACGCATCTAATAGGAGGGTCCCGGCACCCCGCCTCAGGTGACGGGAGGACAAGGCTTTACCATAATGCTCGTAGTAGCGCCCCCGCCGCGGAGGAGGCTGCTCTGACCCCGGCGATACCGTAACACTCCGAAGAGCAGCGCCCGCTTCCCCCCCGGACCGTTGCCGCCGCCAAGGCCCCGCGTGGTTCGCCGGAGAGGGACCGTTGAAGCCCGCCCCGTCGCCGGGCACGGCAGGGCGGACCCTCCCCCCGCCTCGGGGGCCACGCGGCCGGCGGGGAGCGGCCCGGACCTCACCTGCTCCCACCGGCGCCGCCGCCGCCTCCTTTCTCCCTCTCGCGCTGTCCCCCGGAGCCTTCACAGCTCGCGCCCGCCCCCCCGCGCTCCCCATTGGCCGCCCGGCACGCGCTCCGCGGCTCCCATTGGCCGCGGGCGCCGTCAGCCGCGCCCCGCCCCGCCCAAGCCCCCCTCACGCGCCCCGCTCTCCTGGCGGCGCCCGCCGCCTCCCACTGGCCGAGCCGCGATGTCTGTCCAGGCGGTCCCGCCCCCCAGAGGCGGTGCTCCGCTCACCGCCGCTGCGCGCGCCGCTCTCATAGAGCCCTTCGGGGAGCCGCAGCTATTGGCTGAGCCGCGTGCCTGTCACAGGTAGCCCCGCCCGCTCACCCGCTGTTCCCGCCCTCTTCATTCAGCGCTCCTCCACGTCCTATTGGTGCTCGCCGAACCAATCGGCACAAACCCCGGCCTCCGCCCCCCTCCATTGGCTGGACTCTCCATCAATCGCAGTGCCCCGCCCCCTCCTACCAGGTCCCTCCCTCACCGAGCCCACCTTGTCCTCTCCAGCTCCTATTGGCCTCAGGCCTTGTCAATCACCGCCCTACCCAAGCGGGCCCGCCCCCGGGCGCCGCTCCCCTCGCTCCTATTGGCTGAGAGAGCTGTCGCTCAGCGGTGCTTCAGCACAATGGGGGGACGAAGCGGTTGACGTGGGGTCCACAATAAACACGCCGTGAGCAGCCGAGGGGGGGGGCG
>NW_020450108.1:905327-947199 GCF_003343035.1 Apteryx rowi | reverse complement strand
CCTCTCCCTAGCACTGACTCACAGGGTGCTTGACCGCCCTAATCAAGGGCCACTGGGATCAAAGGCCCCAACTCCCTCTGGTCAGGGGCAACCCAGAGAGCTCAATCTTGCATCCCTCCTGTGCTAAGTGTGACAGCATACATGCACTAAGCATGGCTCCGCAGCACACCAGAAAGGTACAGGCAGGAACCAGAAGTACACTGCAACTGTACAATAGCCCTCAGGCAGCATCCCCACAATCTAAAAAGGCATATGAGCCACCACTGAGCCCACCTGATTTTGTTTGTAACAGAAGACATTATTAACATTATTAACATTATTAACAGAAGACATAATTAACCCTCAGTTAGAGGTGTTAACACCTCAGTTAGAGGGTCTAGAATCCCTTTATAATTGTCATTCATCTGTCCTATTTTAGATACTTACCTTAGGATGTAAAGTATCTCCCCCCTCAACAACGAAGGGAGTCTAGATGAATATATGAGACATATACATTTGGGCAGATGAATCTCAATGTTTATTTTTCTTCTCCTTACTACACTGAGTAAAATTTTACTTTGCCTAAGGTGACAAAAATTAGGTTCATATTACACAATCACAAAGTAGCTGGGGGTGGAAGGGACTGGGGAGAAAGGCAGGATCACCTTCCTTGACTTGCTAGTAACAGTCTGACTAATGCAGCCCAGAATACCGTTGGCTGCCTTTGCCACAGGGCACATTGCTGACTTATAGTCAACTTCTTGTCCACCAGTACGTCCAGGGCCTTCTCTGCAAAGCTGCTCTCCAGCTGGTCAGCACCCAACCTGTATTGGTGCAGGGGGTTGTTCCTTCTCAGATGCAGGACTCTGCACTTCCCTTTGTTGAACTTTGTGTGGTTCCTGTCTGCCCATTTCTCCAGCTAGCTGCAAAATGGATTGTGGTCCCTCTGAAAAGCAGCGCAACCAACTGGTCTATCAGCCATTCCTCCCAGTTTTGTATCATCTGCAGACTTGCTCAGGATGCACTCTGTCCCATCATCCAGGTCATTAATGAAGACGTTAAACAGTATTGGTCCCAGTGTCAACCTCTGAGGGATACAACTAGGGACCGGCCTGTAGCTGGACTTTGTGCCACTGATCACAACCCTCTGAGCTCAACAGTTCAGACAGTTTTCGATCTACCTTGCTGACCACTTACCTAGCCCATACTTCATCAGCTAGTCTATGAGAATATTATGGGAGACAGTGTCAAAAGCCTTGCTAAAGTCAAGGTCAGCAACAACATCCACTGCTCTCTCCTCATCCACCAAGCCAATCATCTCATCATAGAATGCTATAAGGTTGGTTAAGCATGAGTTCCCCTTCATAAATCCATGCTAACTACTCCCAATGACCTTCCCGTCCTTCACGCATCTGGAAATAGTATCCAGGATTAGTTGCTCCATTACCTTCCCAGGGATTGAGGTGAGTCTGCCTGGTCTGTAATTCCCTGGATCCTCCTTCTGGCTCTTCCTGAAGACAGGAGTGACATTTGCTTTCTTCCAGTCCTCAGGAATTTCTCCCAAGTGCCATAACCTTTCAAAGATAATTAAAAGTGTCTTCGCAATGACATAAGTCAGCTCCCTCAGCACTCATGGATGCAGCCCATCAGCACCCACAGATATGTGTTTAGCCAGGTTGTTTAAGCGTTCCCTGAAACCTGATACTCCTCGACCATGGGGGGGTCTTCATTGCTCTAGACTTCTCCATTGGTCTCAGGGCTTGGCATTCCTGAAGGCCAGTCTTACCAGTAAAGACTGAGGCAGAGAAGGTATTCAGTACCTCAGCCTCTTCTGTAACCTCTGTCATCAGGGCTCCTGCCCCATTTAACTTGCGGGCCACATTTTCCCTAGTCTTACTTTTGCTGCTTATGTGCTTGTAGAAACTCTTCCTGTTGGCCTTCACTTTCTTTGGCAGTTGCAATTCCTGGTGGGCTTTAGCAACCCTAACACCATCCCTGCACACTCTGACAGTGTCTCTATATTTCTCRTGGGTCACCTATCCCTGCTTCCACCTCTTGTACCCTTCCTTTTTATGTTTTAGTCAGGAGCTTCTTCCTCATCCATGCAGGCCTCCTGCTGCCTTTGCTTCATTTCCCACTTGTTGGAGTGGTCCGTTCTTGAGCTTAGAGGAGGTGATCCTGGAGTATCAACCAGTTCTCCTGGACTCCCTTTCCTCCAGGGCTGTATCCCATGGGATTCTTCCAAGCAGTTTCCTGAACAGGCCAAAGCTTGCTTTCCTGAAGTCGAGGATTGCACAGTCCTGCTTTTTGCCCTGCTCTCTCCCCACAGGATCCTGAATTCCACCATTTTGTAGTCACTGCTGCCAAAGGCCCTGCCCCTGACTTTCATATCTCTGACCAGCTCTTCCTTGTTTGTAAGTATGAGCAGAGCAGAGCACCTCTCCTTGTCAGCAGGACAAAAGATGTCCTACTGTGTTAGGAAGTTGTCAACAATGCACTCCAGAAACCTCCTGGATTGCTTGTTCACTGCTGTTTTGTCCCTCCAGCTGGTATCAGGGTGGCTAAAGTACCCATAAGGACCAGGGCCTGTGAATGTGAAGCTTCTTCCAGTTGTCTGCAGAAGGCCTCGTTTATGCTTTATTTGTTAGAAGATAACTAGAGCATTAAATTATCCCATACTATTGCATCTATCCTTAACCTGATGAACATGATGTTTTAAACAGATTCTAACATTTATTCTAACTCATGCCATTACCAATTGTGTAGTAGTCTACAGATATATAGACAGATAGATAGAYAGATATAAGTACATTTTACAGTGCAAAATTTGTAGTCCGCTTACTTCATATAGCTAACCTTTACATCATCAGTAACTGCTTCATCAGGAAAAGAACTGTTTGTTGGCTTAAAGATAGTGCCACTTTGGAAGAGATTAAAAACTTCAGAAGATATCTTTTAAATTCCTGTCCACGGACACTGATCAAAACTCCTAATGGTTTGCTTTTATAGATATCCTGAATAAGACTAAAACTGCAGAGATAGCTGACCTTCCCTTTTATCTCAGGATCTACTCTTTATTTTTTGGTATTTACATTATTTTTATTGCTTCTCTTTTCTTGTTGAATGCGTTTAGTCCCCTCAAAAGAAATACATCTTTTGCATGTAATATATTACTCCTATTTGTTCTTGCTCAGTAGTAAATGTTTCTCTTGGAGCATTTTCTGCAGCAAGCTTTTCACAGTATTCCTTGCACTAGCAATGCTATTTCTGATATTCACTTAAAACATTTTCCTGCCCTCATCCTGTCACYGTTTTTGATTACCAAATGAAATCAGACTGATTTGTCAAATCCTGTACTTAAAGAATCTCATTCTGCACCTCTTATCGCAATTTATCTGTGAATCCATGTTACTATGTCATTTTTATGGCATTATTTAAGATATAATATCTCTCACTTTTCCACCTTCTACCTCAGTGAGTGATTTCACCTGCTGCATTTGTCTCTCACTTTTTAAGTTTCAGCAAAATCTGTAATTATAGGTTTAACTTTAAGAAGTCCCACTGAATTTTATTATGTCCTTATATTGATTACAAAAATAAAAAAAGACTACTTCTAAGACATCTTTCTTCTGCTACATCATGTTTTTAAAGGATCTTAAAGTGCAATTTGAGAAGCATTTGTTTTCCTAAAAAAGGAAAAAAACCCTCTATTCTCTTCAAGGTGTTTTGCATTCTTAGGTTGAAAATCATTATAATTCTTAAACAGCTTTATAAGAAAAAAAAGCTAGTTTTGTCAAAATGTGACTTTCTAGCAAGGAATAAAGATTTTAAGTGAAAATCTTAAACAACAGAGTTCAACAGTTTTAAAGATACCAGTTTATAATTATACATTGAAACCAATAGTGGCATTTTCAGTTATTGTGAGAGGTTTTTCAAAATGTTTTAAGATGACAAAKGTATTATTCATGAAGAAAATAAGAGAATCAATGTAGTAGATAGGTTGTAGATCAAAGTAGTAGCTGGAGAATCAATGTAGAATCAACTGTTACTGCACCTTCATTATCATACAAAGTGCCCACCAATGATTCTACCATACACAAAACATATGATAGTACAATAATTTTTAGTGGCATTCATTACTGGTTTTATGGAGGTAACCTAGCTACTTGAGCAGCTTTTTTTTTAAAGAAAAATACCTGCAAAAATTGCTTCCAATTTTCTCCTTTATAAAAATACTTGTCATGGATCCTTTTTAGATCATTTTATCAATACAAACAACTAAAGTGTTCATTCAAGATCTAATACAGTATCTGGGTTGTACGTCTTCATTTTTCTTTCTAAAAGGAGAACCTGATAATATAGATTGATGTCTAAATGCCTTCATCTGGTATAATCAAGCAGTAGCAACCACAAAAGCATGAATTTTAATGAGATATGAACTCTGAAGCTTTATTATCAACCAGTCATCACCAGCAGGTGATGAAATGCAAGTAAATCTGGTAAATCAAGCAAATCTTATATTTCATTTTGTCAAGACAGAGTATTTCAACTTAGCTGCAGCAGGAAAGGGAGGATGAATCAGTTCTGGCCTAGCCTTATTGATCTTTGGGCTCCTAATTCAGACTTACCCTCTTTCTGCATTCTGATTCCTCTAACATTTGTCCACCCACCTTACTGTACCTTGTCTGGCCGAAGCATAAACTTAGAAGAAATTCATGCATACAAAGTTATATAGCTGTAACATTATACAAGGTAATACACTGACTGCTTTGCAGACTGAAAACTCTTCCTATACAGTGAAAAAGAAAGATGCAGAACTGTTGGAAAGGTCAATACTGCCTCCCACTTAGTCTCACGTCTTGAGAAGGCAGGCTGTGGTGGTGAGAAGATCAATCTCCTCATGTACTAACTGCGTGTTATGGGCACCAAAGAGGAAGGGAAAGGCAAATTGTGTAGTGCTGTGCTTTGTTTCACTAGGACCAAGACAATCACTGCATTACACTTACTACTAAAGCAGTCAACTTGTATATGACTTCAGGTGACTTAACTTCAACTAGGTAATGGGCTGGAAACCAAAAAATTTCAAGTGAGACTGGCTGCTGACATTATTGTCTGTCAGTACTAAACTGAGCCTTCAATACTGCATATTTGCTGGCAAGACAAACAGTAGAAGTCACCCCCCAAAAAGTTTAATTCCTACCTCTGCACCTTATCATGGACTGTTCTAGTTTTCCATTTCAATAGTAGAGTATGCTGAGTAAGGCCTTGACTCTGTAGCATGCAGCTCTGCCTCTGACTGGGATATCCTGACAATAGCAAATAGTAGATTTTAATAGTTTTACACTGAGTGTTATCAATGTTTAGCAAAGAGTTTTATTTATAACATTGTATCAATTCTCAAACTTTAAAAAGATACCATTAAAATGACAAGTGTATACTTGATTAAATTCACTTGGAATCATGACTATTTTAAATTTAAAGGGTTTTTAAAACATTTTAATATATCATTTCCTTTTATCTTATTTTACTGGTTCTTCTTCTTCTTTTTTTTTTTTTGCTTTGTTCTGTTTCTCTCTTGACATCTGATTATGAACAGAGAGATGAGATTGCAGACAAGTAAAGGGCCTACCCTATTCTAAAAACTGCCAGGTATTTGAAATCTAACTTAGTATTGTCTGAAAAAAATCTTATTCTCAGAGGTAAAACACGTATCTATTAACTGAGACAAATATGGCACTAAGAAAAGAAACATAACAACTCTTGGTCTTTAATGAGATACATTTGGGAATATAAATAAAATCAGTTAAAATCTTCACAGATGCAYCTGCAGGTATCTCACTGTAGCAATGAAAACATTCTCATTAATCCAGAAGTTATCCCATTTAGCTACATAAAATATGTTGGTTAAGTCAATGTAAGAGGGACACTATTAGACGGAAGACAATTCTATTTGCTGTCTACTTATGTGTTTGGAGTAACAGCTACATGCATCATGCAAATGATATATGCTGCAAAAACTCTGTGATTTAGTTGAGATATGATTGCAATTCTTTTCTGACTTTGATAATGATATAATCACTTTCTGAAACCATATACATAATTTAGACCCTTGGCTACACTTTCCTTAGGAAGCTGATTTCCTTAGAATTAAAAAAAAAAAGGTCTGTCCTCATAAACAACATCACTGATGACTAGAAACTTACAGTAACACTAATAAAATAGAGAATCTCATATAATCACATGGCTCAGTGAGCCGGGATTTAAGATCTTCAGTTGCAATAAATTATCATTGAGCTATTTTTGTGCTAAATAAAAACGTATCATCTCATATTGTAAGACATGATAAAATTCTGAGAGACAGAAAAACAGCACTAAGAAGTATATATACACACAGACACATATGGATTAAGAACTGTCACAAAGATGCAGATTTAAGAATATGATATGCTTGCAATAGTGAAAAACACTTTAAAATTGTAGCAATTACTACTAGTAGTTATTATAAAGTTTTACATAAGCATTATAATATGTGGCTGAATAAATTGTTTTTCATCCTCAGCATACTAGAAAAGCAGGCATTTAAAATGTAAATGTCTACCTATGACCCTACCCACTTTAAGTTAACTTCATCATCATTAACAAACAAGGTACTTTTGGAATAAGAGTTCTCTTCAAGTAAAAGCCTAAACAGCCTGGATGATTTGTAACCCGTAAGTGGCTATTTTTCTTCATTTAACACAGGAAGTTCCATCTGAATATGAGGAAAAACTTCTTCACTCTGAGGGTGACAGAGCACTGGAACAGGTTGCCCAGAGAGGTTGTGGAGTCTCCTTCTCTGGAGATATTCAAAACCCACCTGGATGCGATCCTGTACAACGTGCTCTAGGTGACCCTGCTTGAGCAGGGGGGTTGGACTTAGATGATCTCCAGAGGTCCCTTCCAACCTCAACCATTCTGTGATTCTGTGACTGACAATGAGCTAAATGAGGATGTGACATTCGGAAGCAGATATCTGAAGGTCACTGAGATGAACCTCACTCTAGGTATGTTATCTTGTTTTATTTTATTGATGAAACAAAGCTAGAGAGAGCAATGCTCAAGACCTAGTCTCACAGCTTGTCCCTCTTGTATGCCAGGCACCACATAACCAGAGGACCTGTTAAATGGTGCAGTTAGGCTCTCTCAGACGATGGTGCTTTTTAATGCACCAGTCTACCTAGACAGACCTCGCAGCTTTCAGGTAGGACCCTCAAATACCCAAACAGCTGGGACAGGAATGGGCTTTTCAGTGCTGGAGACCAGGATGCGAAATGTGTACCATCACCCCAGAGGTGACTGACCAGTTTTCAGGGGACAGAGACACCTCCGCAGCAGGCAAGGACCAGGGCTCCCTTCTCCCTGTTTTCAGGAGGACTGAAACCAGTGTCTTTGACCCCTCAGAGGAATATACTAACTAGTAGAGCAAATGCCTCTAGAGAGATCTGGTTCTTCCTGGAAAATATCTTTAGTATTGAAAAGGATAATTAAACATAGCTGTCAGACATTTGATTGTGCCATGCAGGCTTGCTTTCAGAAAAAATGCCAGAGAGCATGGTGCCCTTTAATAGAGCTGCCGGAGAGCTAGAGTATTTAACTAAAAAATTATTGAGACAGGCTCAGATTTCTTTGAGTGTCCTTCAGAGAAAAAAACTGAGTTGTGGTCTCATAAATTCTCAGTAACTGCTGCAGCCACTGAGTCTTGCATAAGGAGATGGGCCTGACTGAGCCAGGGTCCTTTTGGACATGCTTTTCAGAAGCCAGGAAGTTTTTATACCTAGCCTAAAAAACTTAGACAGCAGTGTATTTTAGGCTACTGTAGGGTGACAGCTGAGCTTAAATTCTGAACATCTAAATGTAACACGTCTGTGGTAACAGTGGGATTTTGACTATAAATACCAGCCTCAAGAATTTGTTGATCTGTTGTGCGCAAAACAGTCTTGGGGAATTTCACGTAATTTAATCTATTGCCAGCTAACATAAACTTTTAATTACTGATCCAGCTATTGAGGAAACAGAAGACGACAAACAATTAACCTCTTAGGGAAACACCTTCCCTCCCCTTCCCCAGGCCCAGCCGCAGTCCAACGCGTCTCCTCCCCGTGCCGCCGCCACCCGTTACCCTCCTCCCTCCCGACCCCTCGGCGAGGCGACGGGCGGCGCAGGAGGGCGGCGCCTAACGGTCTTCTCCACCGCCCCCGCCCCCCGCGGTTCTTACTGCTCCTCTGCTCCAGCCTGAGATCCCCACRAGCCCCTCGAGGTGCCCCTGCCCCGCCCCGCCGGGGGTCGCCGCCTTCCAAGAGCGCGCCCCGGCCGCGCCCCGCGTCTCCCCCACTGCTTCCCTGCGTCTCCCCTCGCTCTTCCCTCCCGCCCCTGGCGGCTGCCGCCCGGCCCGGCCCGGCCCTGCCCCGCGCGGGCGGAGGCGCCGCACCCCGGCCTGGCCGCTGCTCCGGGGGCGCCGGGCCGTTTCCGCGGTGTCGTAGCCGGCTGGAACCGGCTGTGACCGGCCCCGGGCGGCTCCCGGCTTCCCCCCACCCGCCCACCCGCGCCGGGTGCCCCGCAGCCCACGTTGCGCGCGTCCTGCCTTGCGGGCCTGATATGGGGACTCAGTGTAAAACTTCCTACGAAAAGGCATATCAAACCGAACAAAATCAAATATATTTGTTCTTGCTAAAAGAGGAGGGTAGACGTCTGTTTTTATTGAGGCAATGATATATTCTCGATTTTAGTTTTTTTAATTAAGTGCTTTTTTTGTTTTGTAAGCAAAAGGTCTACCTGGCTGAGATTGTGCTACACTGTAAATTGGACCAATCTAAATTTGGGGGAATTATTATATAGAGAGTAGTATCTTTATTACTGAACTTAGGTTACCTGCAGTTCTCTTGTGCAAACTTTTAGGCTTATGTCTGGAATAAGCTTGGAAGATTTTTCTGTGAATGTTCTTGCATCATACACTTAAATTTTATTTTCCAGTGAACATATCTTCTGATAGGCTTTCTGAAAGAGAATTAGTGCATAGCAAACAGAGGAGGGTGAGCCTGTCTTACAGGAACTGACTGAAAGAGCTCGGCTTGTTTAGCCTACCAAAACATAAGAATGTAGATGATTGTTCTCTGTAAGTACATTTGGGAATAAACACAAGGGGGAAGGAAGGGCTATTAAAGCTAAAAGACAGTATCAGCACTGGAGCAAAAGGTATGTAATTTGGCCGGACAATTGCACTGTAAATTAGAATATTACTTCTAACCATCAAAAAAATGAAGGTGTGAAGCAGCATCTGAAAGGAAGAATAAAAACTGAAAACATAGACGAGCTGTAATAGAGAGGTGATTATAGGAACAAGATTATTTTATGAGTCACCTGCAGTAGCAGATAACTGGATGTGATTGTCAAGGAAGGCCCTTCCAGTCCCATGTTTTTATTTCTCAAGGCTGAATAAGTTTGCTGGGAGCAAATGAGCAGTCCCAATCAGGTCCCTTTGCCACTCATTCCCAGTGTAAACACACTTTTCCTCCAGCTCACTGTATCATGAAATAGCTCTCCAAAATGAAACAGGTGCAGCAAAACAGAATAAGTCTTCATCTCTGTTGSTGGCTATGGAGCTGCTCTCAGACACGGGACACATCGGTTACTGTTTTAGGACACCCACTGTTAGTTTTCAAATCTTCCTCAATGTGGAGTCAGAGGGAAAAATTTATTCCGGAGTTGTTCTTAATTTAGCTGTATGTGATTTCCCTCTTGAATTAATCCTTTTGATGCTGAGAAGTGTTTTGATCTCCTATAAGTATACAAACCTAATTACTTAGGTCAACGTAAGGCACATTATTCATTCCTTGGCACTTTCTTTGTCTGTAATAATGCACAAATGTCATGGACAGTGGCAGATCTAGCAATGCAATGTGATGTGCAATTAGTCCTAAGCCTGAGCCAATTATGTACCGTTCATGCTATTAGATTATATCATAAGTATCAATCAATTAAATTTCAGAGAGCATCTGTAAGAAAATAATATTCTATTTCATGAGCATCTCAAAATGCCATTTCACATACTGACTGTGATTTTGCTAAGGTCATTTGTTTCCTCTCTTCAAGATCTCAATTCTCAGAAAATGTTTGGAAACATAAAGAAAAGACTATAGACAAAGCTGCCAATAAACTTCCAGTCTTCAATACAGTAAGTTTAATAATAAATCAAAGACCTACACTGTTTCCCGTGACYTCTTTCCTTCCTTTTCCCCTCCACCTATCCTGAAAACTACACATTTGATGATACTTCTTACATGATAACTGCTCCCTCTTGCATGACAGCTGCTCCCAAAGCTGATTTTCAGTCGTTCCAAAATTTACGCAAATGACGGTTACACGTTAAGACCAGAAGAAGAAATGGTATCGAGTCAGGGTAGATATGTATCCTTACTGCAGCACTAAGGAGAATCAGTCAAAAAGAACTGCAGGTTGTGTTGTCTGTTCAGTAGTGTATTTCCCTCCTTCCCAGATGGATGTGATGTTTGGTAACAGATGAGATGTTTTTACCATTTGAACATCCACTGCTGTTGTTACTAGCCCATAATGAATGTCCTCAGAGTGCCCTCTGAGCTTCTTTAGTCCACAGGAAATTATATGTCTACATTTCAGTGGTATAATTTCCCTAGATAAATAAAATGTTCACAGATTCTTTTATTTATTTATTTTAAAAGCAAATTGCTATTGCCGTTTCAGCTATATGTGTGATGTAGGCAAGGTTAAACAAACGTGAATTAAGTCTAACACATCTATTTTCAACAACATGTAATTTTCCCCCTTCAAAATGATAGKTTATCCTGTTTATTTATCACTACAACACTGAATTGTGCTGAAGTGAAAATTCAAGATCCAACCAGAGAGTAATAGAGGTTGTAAAAGTATAAAAACCAGACACAGTGTCTTAGTTTCTSAAGTGTTTGATGTGATTTTTCAGAAGTGTTCGAAATACCGCAACTCTCAGTTTAACACAAAGACAGATCTTCAGAGTTCAACCTCTTCTTTAACAGGGAGTCAGATTGTTTTGTAAGTCTGATCAGAGTACAGTGAATTTCTGAAAGTCTACTTTTAAATTTTAGAGGTTTTCTTGACAGAAGAAGAGACAGGTAAGAATATCAGGAATTAATACTTTTTTATTGTTATTTATTTCTGTCTTTTAATAAACACCAAGGGGAAATACTAGAGCAGCTTTTTTATGCTGCTCTAATTTTTGTGTGTGTTTTTTTTTAACTCTTGCATTAATTGTGAAGGTAAATTATTACTTTCTGTATTTCGGAATATTTGGGTTTTTTACTTGTGAAAATCCTTTTGCTGTGGCATTTTCTTTAAACTTTGACCACAACATTGCTTTAAAAATGAAGAAAAAGATACACCAAACAGTCTATTTCTCTTCTTTTGTAAACACAAGAAACTATTTCCAAAACAAATTGTGGTTCCATAATTAAATGTTCAAAAATCCTGAAATGCCAAAATTAAAAAGCCATTATCAGTTTTAATTCTGGTCCTTTGTTCATTATGATAAAGCATGCAATGATTTCTCTCAAACAAGATAATATATGCTTTTTTTGCCCTTCCTCTTTAAGGAGTTTTCCATGTAATTTTGAAGAAAACCCATCATCATATAAATCTGTTTTCCAGTTCTGATGAGTAAAGTGGCAGATAATATATTGTTTACAAAATTTTTCATTGTTGATTTTTATTATTCATACTATATAAAGCAGAATTTCACATTTCTTGACTAAAAGTGAAAAAAAATAGCTGACTTTATTTTAGAAACCTAACAAATATTATTTGCTACACTACTCTCTCTTTCACAGCAGCTCTTACAGGAAACATCAGGATTCTTATGGTATGAGATTTGTATATATAATGAAGAGCCCAGTTCAAGACAGTATGCATGCATATTTTATCCCAAGTCAAAGTGGTTGTAAGAGCAACAGAACATTCATCTTCAAAAAGTACTAGTCCTTACAGTTTTAGATAAAGTGAGTTTTAAAGTACTGTTCATTATTATCTGAAAATGTGGATTCATCCACATCTAACACCATTAGAACTGTGAAGAGGATTTAGTAAAATCTCTCTGCTATAGAATAGGACAAAATGCTGATATAGTAAAGTTTCTAAAAGTAGAGAAGCAATAAAGCTGCTAGAAAGGGAACATGTCTTTTTGCAACACTTACTAGTTATCGTATTGTGATAGATGGAGGTATTTCTATCCCCATGGGCTTGTTCTGCATGTCTGCTAGAAGTTATCAGCACATATTGTTCACTGATGCCAGTATAAAACAAAGCACAATGGCATTTTAGGACCATCAAATCATACCTGGAGAGATTTACTGCTGTGAGATGAAAGTCTGTTTTATTCTAGCTTGCAAACCTCTCCTCTCCTTTGCAGGTCCATGTATGACTCAGATAAAATACTGAGATGAGCACTTACTTATCCTGATTTAAAGTTCATTTAAATCTATGGGGATTGCTCCACTGACATTAATAGGCTTTGTATTGGGCCCTTTTAGCACACTGGCAAGATCTCCAGGCAATGCTCCAAGATCCTTAAAAGGGCACGACAAGCAGTCTTACTAAACATATGGTATAAATACTATTCATCTGTGACATACAATTACCTTTTTAAAATATATTTACTGTTTGTATCAAAGGACATTACACTTGCTTATGATAGATACAGGAACAACCAAGATATATGAGCAGCTACACCCTCACAGCTTCTCCCCTTTTCCCCAGCAGTTAAGTGATCCTTATATCTACAATGCCCTGTTTCATTTTAAAACATGATATTATGAGTCACGTAATAAAAGTGACACATTTAGTGGTCAGGTGAAGCAGAAATACAAGAAGAACTGTTTTAAGTGGTATGATAGGTAATGCAGTAAAATTGACTTTGTAGAGATCAACTAAGATTTTCAGTGATTGTGTGAATCACAGTGTTTGTCAGACACAAAACAAAACCAGAAGGCTGACTATTGCCAGTGATTTACACTGTCCAACTGTACTGTGGCAGACAGTGAGAAACATTAAGAAATTAGTAAGATTTAACATAGAAAACTAAGTCCATAGACCACAGGCAAGGCACATAACATCTTGCGTTGCTGAGAGAATGTGGCTTTAACTTGTGTAGTAATAACTAACACAGAAACAAAGCCCCTAGAGCTGGATAGTATTAACTATCTCATTAGCCAAATTGCAATAAAAATTCTTGAAGGAACCARCGAAGACTTCCAAAATCCTGATATTCTATACAACACATTTTGACATTTCAGGACCAGTCAGAAATGCTACAGTGAGGACGAAAAGAAAGAGATATGGGAAAATTCTAGCAAAAAGCTATTAAAAAGGAAAAAAAMCCCATAATTAGAGTGTTGTCTTCAGTCCAGTCTACTTACCTAATTACAAAACTCAAATCAATAGACTAATAACTCCCCATGACTTTCAGCAATTTAAGAAAATGCTATGCATAAAGCTGTCCCAACAGAGCATGTAACTACCACTATATTTATATCTAGTGGTAAATCCTCTAAACTTGACAGCATCTCCCACAGAGTTCTTTTAGAACTTTTGAACTCTGTATTTATTTAAGGTCACACTTGAGGAAAGCGTTCTATAGAACTTAGAGAAGGGAAAGCAACTATCAACACAGCTTGTAAAAAAATAAGCTGAACACCCAACTATTAGTAGTAAAATATGAAATTTAAAACCATGGTCATTAAATTCAGGTATAACCTCTGACTCGAAATTCAACAAAATCACAAAAAGTGTTGGCCAAATAATCACAGATGATAACTAATTAAAAAATTGAGGTGACAGTGACTGAGAAGATATTTAAAGCAATATTTAAAGCTTCTAAAAATAAAATATATGAAAGAAACAGTGGATATTTTAATAAGTGAAATCTTAACCTACTTAATAATGATATTTTAGGAAATGCTAAATGTCTTTGAATTAGCTGCAGAATCTAATGATTAGATATTTTCCCTAGTGCAAAAGACTACAAAATGGTTGCTCTGGGCAGTGAATATGATTGTACGTGAGAGAAATTCGATCTTGCTCTAATTTTTGGATTAAAAACACCAAGTAAATTGTGTGAAACTTTTCAGAGCAAATTTGTAACAAGTTTAGTTAACTACAATCATGGTTTGAAAGACAGAAAATGCTGAAGAGCAAAATGGAAATAATTATTTTGATAGAATTTTGTGAAATATTCAGAAAGTATAATTTAAAATCCTGTTAATTTAATGCTCAGTTAGATTTTTTTTTTTTTAATCTAGGAAAACGTATGTATATTATTGGCCAAAAGTGCAGCTGCTATAAATTGAAACAAGCCTATGGAAATCAATAGAGCTAAAGTGATTTCCCCAGCTAAGGGATTCTCTCTTTCTACAGAACAAAGCAATATAATTTGCAGCAAATTAGATTCTTTCTTGAGAAGATGCGAGGTCAAAATTACACCAATTTGCTAGAAAAAAAAAATCTGTTACAGTAGCAGAAGGACAATTCAATTCTTCCTGCACAAAAATCCACCAGCAGCTGCCAGGGGAGAAAAGGAGACTGCACCCAGAGTATCTTCCCAATTTGTTTTGTCATGTGATGAGTGCAATATTTCTCTTTCCCTGAATAATTCCAGAACTACTGCATTTAACTCCTAAGGTTTGTCCTAAACTTAAAGGCTATCTGATCAATAGAATCTTTTTTTTCTTCTTCCCTCTGCCTTAAAATCCCGTCTCCATTTCAAACAGCTACCCCAGAGGTTTCATCTCGGAGCCCAACACTGGGCAGATTCCTACTGGAAAACAAATGCAACTTCACTGATCACTAAATTATGCAACTAAGTTGTTTTTCCCAGACTGCAAAAATAGCAGAATGTCCCACTCTTCTTGTAGGAGTGAGCATCAATGATGAGAGACCAGGCCTTTACAGAGATCAGAACAATTGCAGGATTAATGCCCCTTTGGGAAGGGAGGGACGTAATGRTGGCTTACCTTTATTCTTGGAGTCCTTATCAATGAATTCTCTGGTCGATGAAGTCCCTGAAAAAATTGCAACTTACAAAGAAATTAAGGTCTTAAACATTATGATCGGTAGTTCTTATTGAAAAGGGACATATCCCAGTTAATATAGCTCCTGCTGAAAATTCTCTTGAATTTTTATGTAGAAACAAACGTATGCATAAATATATGCATGTAAAGAACTGCTCATGATCTTATACCTGCCTTGTGCTTGGCCCACACTCCTGGAAGTCCAATGCTGTATTTGGCTCATGCGTTAAAAGCACCCAGCAGGTTTAGCATATATGGAAGAAAATCATTTGAACTTCAGCTAAATGGTTTTATTCAGAAAGAGGTCAGACTAAAAATCATGGTTTAGAAAACTGGTTTARTTTCTAGTCAATAAATCATCTACAAATGGCATTTAGAAACTTTTATTTTAGCAATCTTTAATCATTGCTACTTGATATCCAATCACATTTTGCCAATAATAACTTAGTTTGTATCTTTTTTAGATTGCTGTTAACTGCTCTCCATACAAATTGTTCTCTGCAATTACTGTGAAATGCTTTGGCAAAAATAAATAAAATGTTGCTTTCCAAATACCTGTAAATATCTTAGCCCTTGTCTACTTCAGGCTTAGAAAGCTGTACTTCAGAGAATAAAGCCCAAATTCATAGCTGTCAGCAAAGGAATAGTTCTGAATGGATTTCCAAAACCACTACTAGTAGATTGATCTAGTCTTGCAGGTTTAAACTACAGAGAATATTAACAACATAAGTTTTGTCTTTTGTTCAAAATATTCAGAATATAATTTTCACTGCACTTGATATTGGAATGTAATGGCAAATCTTTGTGTATTCATTTTTAAAACTGTTTTGCACCCTGATCTCTTGCACTGTTTTGCGCTCAAAATTATTACAAGTAGAAGATGTAACAGCAAATATCAACATTTTTCTCTTATTGTGTTAAATTTAAAGTATAAAATTCAGGGAAAAAAAAGATTGCCTTGTCAATGACGCTCTTTCCAAAGTTTCACATTTTTTAACAATACCATTCCTGACATACCCCTAATGCCTTACAGCATTTTCTATAACAATGTGAATTAAAATACATGGTTTTATTGACATAGGTGTAAATTCAGCTAAGAAAGATGAACATAGCCAGATCATTCCACATCAGGAAGATCAGAAGAGAGGGAACACTTCTAGTGCAACAGGTTTATTATATATGATACAATACTTGATGATTCAAAAAGCAAATAAAAAGATCCATAGATATATATCCAGACCTGTCTTGTCTTATACAAATAAGCCACGCAGTGAACTACTTCAATTGAGAAATAATTATTATTTGGGGATACTTAGTAGCATTCAACTATAGTTTCATGGCTTAATATGAGCTTCAGTAGGTATCCAAAGGGCAGAATACCCTATACATTTGCAACTAAAAAGGGAAAAAAAGGAGGATAAGCACAGGGAGGGAGAAGTGTAAGAAGAAAGGGATCCTTGAATAGCTTTTGCTACTACAACTGCATTCYTCTGTCTGTGATAAAAATACATAATAAGTGGAGGGGAATGCTAACAAAAAATGATACTGAGGGATTAGACCATCTATTATTTGTCCCATTTAAGTAAAAAACATTATGCAGCATGATTGCACAGAAGACTGCTGAGCGGTATTCTCTGAAATAAGAGTGAATAATTCCCTTAAAAGGAGGTGAAATCATCCCCTGAGGGAAATTTAATATCTTCCAGTTGTCGTGATTTGCCGTTCTGTATAGGCCAACACAAATGCTGATTGCGTGCTTTTTTTGTGAGCTCCTAGACCCATCCCCTATGTCAGTTTTACATAAGTGTCTAAAACTGTATTTATTGCAATGCTAGCTTCCTTTTGAGTTTGCCTAATCCAAGGGAGGATGCATGAGCCATGTGGAGTGATTACATCAGCAGCTTTGAACATTCATGTCATAACCTATGACATGTGATGGGCATGTTTTAACTTGATTTAAATACACCTGTGCTCAGCTGAATCTTTCTACATAAGTACAGAAGTTGAGTTTGGAATTGTATCTGAATTGCCTGCATTACTGCAGTAACTTGAGATACAAGATCTCACATGATTGTTTCCAGTTTTAGCTGTAGAGGAAACCTTCTTTGCCATAATGAAACAACTCGAGAAGCATCCTTTGTTGAGAAGTCTCAGAATATATTTGGGTATTTACCTGTACACTTATTACAGTAAGTAGGCAAAAGAAATCTAAGTATTTTCATTAAAGAGAAAGAAAACATCCAGTTTAAACTGCCAAACATGCCTGATCAAACTAATGGCTTTCAACGATGAGTTGAATGTCTTGATGGATGAGGATAGAGCAGTGGATATTGTTTACAACAAGCAAGACCTTTAGCACCAACTTCTCTAGTATCCTTATAATCACCTGATGAGCTATGGACTGGATATGTAAAGTTAGCTGGACTGCCAGGCTATGAGATTTGTGATCAGCAGTACAAAATCTAACTGGTGGCCAGTTATTAGTGGTGTCCTTCAGGGACTGATACTAGGGCCAATACTGTTTAACATCTTTATCTAGGACCTGGATGATGGGACAGAGCACACACTCAAACTGACACACAGTACCAAATTGGGTGTATAAGGAGGGCAGGCTATTGATCTTGACAGGCTGCAGGAATGGGCTGACAAGGACCCCATGAAGTTCAACAAAGGAGGGCAGCTATCAGGKCCTGCATCTGCAATGGAATAACTCCAGGCAAGAGCAGAGGCTGGAGGCAAGCTGGATAGAAAGAAACTTTGCAGAAGAAGACCTGGTGCCCTAGTGGACAAGCTGAACGTGAGTCAGCAATGTGTTCTTGTGGCAAAGGACAACTGCATACTGGGCTGTATTAGCACAAGTGTAGCAGCAGGTCCAGRGAAGTGATTCTTCCCCTACTCAGTCCTTGTGAGACCACATCTGCAGTACTGTGTGCWGTTCTGGGCTCCCCAGTATAAGACAGACATTTACATACTGGAGCAAGTCCAGTGGAGGGCCACCAATTTGGTCAGGGGATGGAGCATGTGATGTACAAGGAGAGGCTCAGAGAACTGGGTTTGTTCAGCCTAAAGAAGAGATGGCTCAGAGGAGACCTCATTGCTGTCTACAGAAGTTGCGGAGTTTCCATCCCTGGCCCTGTTCAGAACTCAACTGGACACAGCCCTGCGCAACCTGATCTAACTGATCTGCTCTGAGCAGGAGGCTGGACTGGAGGGTCTGTGGAGCGGAGGTCCCTTCCTACCTTCATGACTCTGGGATTCTGTGTTAGAGGAGCAAATCAGCCATTCCAGGATGCAAACTGTTTACAGCAGGATTTCAATGGAGTTAAAACAAACATAAATTTGCCTGTGAATCTGCAGCTAAAAAGCCAAGAATGAAATCAAGAAGATATGCAGAACCCTCACGGACCAGCAACCCTTAGATCTATTGTGTATTTTATTGACTGATGCTCCAAGCAATTAACTTTCAATTTGCTAGGAAACAAAATGTAAATTTCCTGGTTAGCAATAGAAAAACGCCTAGGTCTATTGGGATGGCACCAGGAGTGTCATTATTCATTAGTGAAAGCAATCTCAACAATAATAAACCTTTATGGATATTCATGGTAGAATCTGTCAAGTGAATTTGAGCAAAAAGTAAAAAGCTAAAAAAATAAAAGGAGAGACAATAAGCTTAAAGTATTTGCAGCAATTACTCTAGTTAAAGAAAAAATGGTCAGTTGTAATCTTATTTATATAGATTCCTGTAATTTTTTTTCTAATGATTCTAAAAAGCAATATGCAATTAAGCATATACAAGTAATAAGATTTTTTTTCTTTATAGTAATAAATAAGATGTGGAAATACATACAAGGTCTTTAAATTTCCCAGTAGAATGATTATCCCCCCCTCAGCCACACTCACAGCAAAACTGAAAGCTGCCAGCATTTTAGGAGCATCCTTTAGGCTTTGCAGTTTTACAGCAACATTCCAGATAGATCCAATTGTCACAGGATCTGTAATTTTAAACCAGCAGTGACTTGATGCTCTTGCCTCCTTCTCTGCAATGAAAAATACTTTGCTTTGCTCTGCATTACTATAGTTCTATATATGCCTCAACATGGCATTCATTGTTTCTCCAAGAACAGTCTTCTATCTGAAAAAGCCTGGAGCTTAATGTGCCAGTGGCCTGGGCTCCCTCCACAACAAAGATGTTGAAAACAGATGTTGAAACAGTCACATTTATATCACCTGACAACTTCCTCTTGCTACTGGGGTGTTCAGCTGTCTATGTACAAGCTTTGAATAATCTTGTGCTTGAGAATATTTTCTGGTAAATCAACATCCAATGAAATTAGCATACCATAGGCTAGATGATGTCCAAAAATCATCTTATGGGAAAGTGCTTGTCATCCATATATAGTACTTTGATGTTTTTCTAGAGAAAACTGTCCTTTTGGAGAAAGGACAGCTACAGCAGTGTTTCTCATTTCCAAAGAGCATAGGATAGGACTTTTCATACAGCATGTGGATAAGAAATAAAGGGAGCTCAGAAATAATGCTGAACAGCATTGTTTAAAATAATTCAGATGATTCTTAGGAAAACTACCAAGAAATAACATTTTGGGCAGACAGTAAACACTTTCAGCTCTTACTCACTATTGTTAGGAGATTACATAAAGTAATTCCTGAGAGTACCAATCAGTAGAAGTTGCCATTTTTGGAAAAGTAACATCACATGTTCATTCTGGTGCCTTTGTAAGGCACCAAAATTTGTTATTGAGGATTTATTTTCAGACACTTGGATTGAAAATTTGGACATAACCTGAGCAAAGAATGAAAAAAATAAGTTGAATAATTTTATTGACTATACCAAAAATTAATCAAAGGAATTTTAAGGATATTAATAGACCAGCTCTCACTTCGGAAAAAAAATACTGGTATGAATCAAATGTTGTAATGAGACACCAGGAAGAATTACCTGTGCTTCCTTGCTCATTTGATTCCCCTTCAAACCTCACTATTTTGAAACTTTTCATAGATTAATACTGCATTTTTTAAAGAATTTGTAGGAACCAAATTAAACAGTCCCTTCACCTTCAATCTTGACTGTCCACTTGCTTCAATTACAGCGCGCTGATTGTATTTCTAGAACAAAACTAAGTCCATGGCATTTTCCTGTCATTTGAGAAGGAGCCACTTGTCTGCTACTCAAGGAAAGGAACAAATGCTACTCCATGTGTTGACATTAATTAAACTGAAACTGAGAGGAGAAGAATCACTCAGACACCATTTGCCTTAAAGCCCAAATACATCACTTCTCATAAAACAGATTTCCCAACCTAAGGAGCAAAGATCCATAGCCTTGATCTCCCACATTGCCACTGAAATGGCTCATAGCTGCTTTTTAATGCAAATTCATTTTCTTACAAACCCAATTTAAGTGTCATCCAATTTTCTTATCTGTGGCCATATGCTTAAAAAGTAATTACTCTGCTAGCATTTTTAATTAAAATGATGTTATCTATGGTTCTAGATGCATTAAGTGTGCCATTGATCTCAGATACAAAATGAAGTTTTGATAGATGAGTCATGTCATGCATTTTCCCGTTTTAAAAGTTTCTTTGAAACTGGTACTAACTATGAAACTTTAGCTGAAGTGCAGGTCAAATAGGTATCCACCAGATTTTCTCTTACCTAACTGTTAGATAAAAAGAAGAAATGTATGTTTGTATTTTTTTTAATATCATGTGTATTACTCATTTAACAAGATTAATAGGTTGTAACGTGATTTTTGAAGTTAAACTCCATAAGTTTCAAACTTCTTGCCAGCTGTATGTTCCTGCAGGCTGTGTGTACCAAGTACAGGGAGATGATGCTCGCTCTGTAATATGCAGTCAAGATTCTAAGAAAACTAGAATTTTGAGATGTTTCAGTCATCTTTTCACCCCCCTCGTTTCAGGCTGCATTCATTGAGTTTGTCCCTTAATAATACCCTATGTGAAGCTGTGTAGGTTTTTTTTATTAAAAAAAATACATAAGCAACAGTAATAAAATTTCTAATGCAAAATATTCATCACCATCATTCTCTCCAAAATAAACTACACCTATTAAAGTTAGTATATGTACATTTTCCATTAACTTGACATTCTTAATTTCCCATTTGCCATAGGCTGCTACTATCTGATACTCAGGTCTGTAACTATACGGAGATCRATACTCAGTATTGCATTTTCCAAGTAACAACTGGTGTATAACATGATTGACTTAGGATCAGGCATGGCAAGCATCTTTGTGTGACTGGTAAATAAACAGTTACTGAGAGATGCATCGACATACTTAAGTCCTTTTGATACTGTCCTGGCATTGCCTTAAGTATTCAGTGTTTCAAGAACTTGAAAATAATGGTATAATACTACTCTATTTTTCCTAAAAACAATGAAGACTGTGTTCAGTGCTTTCACACTGTAAGTGCTTTTGATGTAAATCAGATTGTAAATCAAAACACTAATACCATCCCAAAATCATAAAAATATTTTCTTAGAACTGAGAGAATAATAAAAAAAATTCAATACAATTGAATTAAATTCAGTAATACTTCTGGATTCTTATTACCCCCAAAATGATCTAGATGTAGGCCTTGCATTGTAGCTCTCTTGTATTCTAGAGCTTCATATATCAATAAAAATGTTGTGTATTGCTGTAATTTTGAATTATGCCTTTAGCTGTCTTCTAAAAGGTACTGTAGTTAAAATTGAAATGTAAGTCAGTTAAAACAGCTGCCAGCATACATTATAATAGCTGACAACACACTTGCATTTTCTAATCTTTATACCCTTGCACAGTCATTTGTCTTTGTTACCAGTAATGGGTATTTTATCAAATTTTATGTTTAATGTCTGTACACATTCATCAAGTATTCTCTGAGTGTGGCAATACCTTAAGTAGAGTCTCTAGAAATAAAGTCAATGTATTCGGGCTCTATGCAAGTAAAGTGTGGCAGCCTGATGCCGCAAGTTTTTTCTCCCAAACCATACAAGACAACATCTTCACACTAGGAAACTGCTCAAAACTCCACTGAAATCAACATTATTCTTTTTGTTTGTTCTTCTGTGTTTTGAATGAATTCAACACCTGGATTATGGGCACGCACAGGCAGGAAAGAGGTCATGCTTTGTCATTTGGTATTTTCTATCTCGTCAGTGTTTCAGTTTATTACACCAGTTTAAAGAAAAAATTAGGCCTTCTGTGTGTGAACAGTGATTCTGTGCAGAACCATCATAACTGCTTTATACTGGACCCCCAGCACAACATCTATGAATAGGGAGCAAGTGTAATTCAATACAATAAAAAAAAAAAAGCTTGTTATACTACAGGCTGAAATATTTTTTTCTGCATGTGGCTATCTGCAAAGCCTATACATTGCATTGCATATTGCTACAGTGTCATACGAAGTCCAAAAGAAAATATTTACTGGTAATATTTATGGTAGCATTTGAAGAAGATTATATCTTTGAATAAATCCCTAAATCAGGACCAGCTTTTATGCATAACCTTCCAGAAGTATTTTTTTTGTCTATTTACTGTGCTTGAGGCACAGTCATTTCATTTCCAAATTCCCACAACTGCATTTAAAAATTATCTTTATTAAAGTATCTCCAATTATACAGATTCCTAWATTTAGCCAGTGGTTTCACTCAACTGCATTTTATTAATTTGGATTAACACCAAAAGCAGAATTGGAATTCTGTATCTTAATATAATATCTTATAATTGGAATTCTCAAGATCCACCAGGAAAAAAGAAAAAAAAAAAAAGCTATACCAAAATGAGCATTCTTACAGGCCTACTGTAGCACAGTTATCTTGAAAGACAAGAGCTATATTGCACTGAGCCCCCAGAAAGGTCCTTTAAAATAGCTGTGCAAAAAGCAATTCTGAAGTTTTCAGCACAGTTATGAGTTAGCAATTAGTTAATCGTACATAGTATTTTAGTTAATGGTAAATAGAATGCTTTAGTGGAAGAACAGCTTCTATGCATTATTTTTTGTTAAGTCACATTTTGTATTAAAATAAGATGCAAGAAAAACTCTTGAACAGTTAACAGTGACTTAATAGTATTCATATTTGTAGTCTGGTGTATGTTCTCTCTCAGATAAAAGGGTTCAAATATTTGTATTGAGACAGTAAGATGCTACATTATATTCTGGGAAATAAAAACAAAATTTTTCAAGTTTTTAGATTAACAGAGATCCTATATAAATATATATCAGGCCAAACTGCCACTATTCATTAATGCAATAAATTTAGCATTTCTTTGTTAGAAGATAAGTAGCTGCTTTACTTGGTTTTGCAGAGCTCAACTTTAAGGCATTGGAAGAAGGATGAAAAACCACCAACAAATAGCCATTTACTACAGAGAATATAGAAAATATTTCCCTTAAAAACTCCCAGTCAGGTTTCCTTATTTCCTACTTTCCAACTAGCAGCTTGAAAGAAATAAAAGTGATTAATATTGCTCTCATCAACTATCTCTTTTTAAAGTAGCTGAAGAGMATGTAAATAATACCTCCTGAAACGGGATCATGGATGTTACTGCTGAGTCATTAATTCAGATTTTACTTAGGCTATAGTTCTCTCTGATTTCTAACTYTGAAATGGCTCTGAGAGCTCATTTATTTGTTTCAAGATAAGATATGCTTTAAAAACAAAAAAAGGTATTATTCTTTTACGTTCTATCCATTCTTGGGGGCACTGGACCAGAGCTATCCAGATAATGGCAACTCGTTTTTTAAATGAGTTTTGAGGTACCAGAATTGCTTTCATCCCATATTGGAATAAGGATATTTTTCAGTAGTTACATGAGAATAGAATAGTGTCAAAACAGGCTTAAAACCATCTTTCCAGCATCCCGTTTCCCAGCATTAGAAAGATCTGGACATGTGAAAATGAAGAAGTCTCTGGAAAATGGTTGTTTCAAAACAGTTCTGACTACTTACTTGGTAAGGCACCATTTATCTGTGCCAAGCAGCCAAACCATCAATACAACCAGGATTTCCTTTGCCCCAGATACTAACCTGAAACTTATTTGTTCTGGGACCAGAAGGCAGGGAGTGGGTACTTTGCTAGCTTCTCCACAAATTTGTCTAGGCATGGAAGACTGGTGTGAGACATGCGGTATTTCTTGTTTCCAAGTGGTCTCTGATGTCATCATATCCTCTAGAAGGATCCCATGTTTACCCAGTTATAAAATCTGTTCTTTTAGGTGCCCTGTTCTGTCCGGTGCCATCTGTTTTCTGGGGTCCAATTTTAGGCCTTTTGGGGTCGATGAAGTTAACATCCCTCCACCCAATTTGAGTATATTACAAAGCCAGCACTGTCTGCAGGATTCATAGTCTGCCTGCTGTCTAGCAGCAAAACCTACATTAAACTCCATTATCTATCACATTCTGGGATAATGCCCTAAAGCAGTAAGACATCTATATACTTACAGCCATGATACCCATGTTACAGGAGTCTCAGACTACATTAATGGGCTAAGCTATCCTTTCTGTCAATGGGTTTATTCTTTCAGCTTGTGGCGTTCTAGAATGGTCTAAAATATTCACTCTGTAGTGCAGCCAATATCATCACACACATATAGGTATACACGCACACACCATCAAAAGTTTGACATTCACTTTAAAAATAATGTATTGCATTAAAAAAAAAAATCTAAGAAATTAACTAGAGAAAATGCCAGAGAATACTCATAGTAAATACAGAAATATGTAGATGAATTATCACTCCCAGAAAGTATTTAAAGATCACCTCTGTCACTTTTCCATATTCTATAAAAGCGAAGCCAGACACTGTAAGTATTGGTTCTATGTAAATAATATAATTGTTAATTATGATTATTTCATGATTTTGGTCTTCTAAGCATCCTTGAAGGAACAGATTGCCCAGCTGGGGAAGAGGGAAGAGGAAATCATAGATGTTGAACGGAATAGAAATTCATGTGAGTATTTGTTGAAACTGACCCTGTTTAGTAGAAAACAGAACCAGCAGGGTCTCTTAAGGACCTTTTCTTCTTTAGTTGCTCACTGACCTACATCACAGCTATGTAAAATATGTAACTAATTTTATCATAAGGTATTATCTCATTTAGCTCATTTCTTTACCCATCACTTTGACTCATGGAATGTGGTGAGAGAAGTCAAAGTCTACACGACTCTTTCTACAGTACACTGTTATAGAAAAAAACTGCTTCTGATTGATGTACAGTGATCAAAAGGGAAGGAAATAGATGCAACACCATTCCCAGAACTGTGGAAGGTGACAAACACTAATATTTTCTACCAATATGCTGCAAGAACAAAATCATTTGCCTCCTTTTGGTGGCTGGACTTCCTTTATTTTTTAAAATAATTTAAAAAAAAAAATTGTGAGCTATTCCAAAGGTTGCTTTAAAAGAGTATTTTTGTCTCACAGAAAGTAGCTCTTAAAATGGCATCATAAGAACTTCCTTTCTCCTGCCTTCTAGGTGAAAACTACTCAGCTTTCAATTATAGAAGGCATGGCTTTTTTATTTTTATTTTTTTTCTGGAGAGCTGATCCCTCCAGCTCAGTCTAAGCTTTGAGAGTCAAGCTGCTTTTTTTTCCTTCTTTCATATATTTCATCCTCTGGAAGAGAAAGAGAGAGGGAGGGAGAGGAAGGGAGAGGGAGGGAGGGAAAGAGAGAGGGAGGGAGAGAGGGAGGGGGGAAAAAAAAGCCCTTTGGAGTAAGTTTCATACTGCCATGCCCTCCAAATCCCCTGTTCACCCCTAGTCAGTGAGTTTGCACAGGTGTAACTAATTAGGATTTAATCCAGTCCTGTTAGATGTGCTAGTTTTCAAATTCTTAGAAAATAAAATGACTGAACACTTGTGTTTGTCACTGAAGCAAGCACGTAACAATCTGGTACACACTGTGAGCAATTTAATGTTGCTGTAGATGTGCATGTATGCATACAGGCACGTGTGTGCACCACACTTTTTAGTATACAGCTGAATTTGAATGCTTAAAGTAGTAATGATTATGTGTGTTAGCTCTGTATGCGTTGGAATGTATGTATGAGTTGGAAGCATCTAAGTTTCAGTTCCTGCTGTCTCCTTCAGCATTTTATTTTAGGTATTAAAAACTGACAGTACTAAAACCAAACAAAACGTAAAAGTAAAATTTGCCCTTCAGAGGGACATCTGTGGTAGTTACTGTAGGCTTCTTTTTCCTTCTAATGATGAAACAGTTATTTATTAGTTATTATATTTAGGCAGTTGTGATTTGATTCTGGCAGAACTTCATTTTTGTTTCACTTAGACAAGGACAGTCCTGGTTTCTCTTTTGGAATCTGGGCCCATAGCCTATTTCCAAAGCTAAAGTTTGTGGGGCACCTGTGAATACTTGTATTCTGTGTAACAGTATGTATACTGTTACAGCCCTGGAATCATACAAGGTGATGTACTTCACTTCGTGGTGGTACATGATATGGAAAACAGAACAGAAAGAAAAGCATTTGATTCAAAGAGTGCTGGTGGACAGAGCTCCAAGTTTTTTCATAGCACTGCAAGAAAGCTCTGTGTGTGTGTGCATGTGCGCGCACGCATGCGCCATAGAGAAAGAAAGAGAAAGAATGCAACAGTGCACATGGAGGAGTAGTTGTTGTCCCCACTCTTCTCTTCATTTTTGGTTCCAGATAGAGAGCAAAATAATTACACCAGGATAGTTGGCTTAAATCAAAAAGAATTGTTTGTTCTATGCCACAGGGTAAGCCAGCTATGCACCTCATTTGCTGTTGAGGAAGTGAGAGCTAAGACTTTCCACTTAGCATTAGGGAATAAAATCAGTGTAATGTACCTCTTTCTCTCCTGAATGGAGAAATGAAAGCAGGAGATTCAACCCCTTGAAAGGTACAGCAGCCAGAAATTAAACAGGTCTCTCTTTAAGAAGGGGAAATGAAGCAGGAAATTCCTGCTTTAGGCAGCTGAAGGCGGGGCAAGCATTTTCCCATCATCTTTCAATGGTATTCTAAGGAAATTTTACCATTACGTTACTAAAATCAGGCATACAAGTAAAATTTTCTTTTGCTTTCCTCCTTTCTATATTTTAGAATTAGATTAAACCAAATTAAAATGGTTTGGAATTATTTCTTTCAACATATTATCTTTTCTGCTATAACACCTTTTAAACAGGCGTCAAAGGGAAGGGGAGGGAAGTTTCTTACCCTGCCAGTTTGATACACCTTACTCTTGTTAATATTTTGGTAGCCTACTTTTTGCTCTGACAGGTTTTTATTCTCTCCATTCTCTAATGTACCAAATAATATTTCAAAATATACTTGTGATTTCCTGTATTTTTTTCATATTTGAAATTCAAACTGAATGCATGTAATTAGGCCCAGTTCACTTGATTTCACTGAACTCACTTTAATTCCTTATTTTTGTAGCACTTTTCATCAAGTTACTCTATGTTGTTGAGTCAGTGTTTCTTTTTTGATTGTTCTGAAGGCATACATGTAAAAATTGACAGAATGGCATCTCCGTATGCTAAGGCTTAGACTTCATAGGCAGGATAGTGCTAGTTACAGCACTAACAAAGTAAGCAGCAAGGCTTCTTATTCTCCTTTACCTCTTGGCTCCAGGCTTTCCCCACTGCCATAAGGGACCCTCAGCCTTTCCAGTTTATGACAACAACATAACAGCTTTCAAAGTAACAGATTCAGAGAAGACATAGGGTCAGATTGCTGAAATCTCTGATGGAAGTTAAGCAGTCTGACGGTATTTTTTTCAGAAGACAGGATTTCTTGTTTGGATAAAGAACAACAYGCAGTGAAGACTGGTAGTCTGCCAATTGTTTGATAGAGGAGTGGCATTTAGGCTGCCTCTGTAGAGAAACAGATACATGTAAGAGCTCCAAATGTAGTTTCTAGATTACACTATTATAAAAGATGCATGGGAATTAGACTTAGATAATCGCATGTGTATCATGGAGCCCTCTGTTGAAGTGTCATGTATGCCAGCATAAATTTTGCCAATACTCTGCTTGTGCAATGTGTTTATTCTATTCTGATCCATTCCAAGGTCTGTGCATTTATTTTTCTGTCTAATAATTTATGTACTGGGTGAGAGTACCATAGACAGCACTCTTACACAAATACTGAGACTAGATTGTTAAATTTTACAATACTGGATTGTGTGTAAAATAATCCCACTATGCATAAACATAATGGATTATATTTACTCCCCATTCATAGATGCTGGGTTGTACTGTACAAAGCAGTTAAAATGACCAGAGTCACTGTCCACACACAGAGGGTCTGATTCTTTCCTTAGACAGATGTAAAACTGAAACAGAGACAAATAGAAAACTTAAAATGGAAAAGTCATCTAGAAAAATAATATTTCTTCGTTTCTCCAATGCTTTTCCATTGGTCCAGTGACATAAGACAGCAAATGAGGGAATGCAGGGTTCATGACCTGCAGGTAGGGACAGAGTGCACCCTCAGCAAGTTTTCAGATGATACAAAACTGGGAGGAGTGGCTGATACGCCAGAGGGCTGTGCTGACATTCAGAGGGACCTGGACAGGCTGGAGAGGTGGGCAGAGAGGAACCTCATGAAGTTCAACAAAGGCAAGTGCAGGGCCCTGCACCTGGGGAGGAATAGCCCCATGCCCCAGTACAGGTTGGGGGCTGACCTGCTGGAAAACAGCTCTGTGGAGAAGGAGCTGGGGGTCCTGGTGGACAACAAGTTGACCATGAGCCAGTAATGTGCCCTTGTGGCCAAGAAGGCCAATGGTATCCTGGGCTGTGTTAGGTAGATAATTGCCAGCAGGTCAAGGGAGGTGATCCTTCTCCTCTACTCAGCCCTGGTGAAGTCATTGGTGCCCAGTGACATGACAAGAGGCAATGGGCACAAACTGGAACACAGACAGTTCCATTTGAATATGAGGAAAAACTTTTTTACGGTGAGGGTATCTGAGCACTGGACCAGGTTGCCCAGAGAGCCTCTGGAGTCTCCTTCCTTGGAGATATTCAGAAGCCATCTGGATACAATCCTGTGCAACGTGCTCTAGGTGACTCTGCTTGAACAAGGGGGTTGGRCTAGATGATCTCCTGAGGTCCCTTGCAACCTCAACCATTCTGTGATTCTGTGATTTTCYATCTCTTCTCACCCATTCCAGGCACGTCCTCTTTTGTGACTTAGCGTTAGGTACAACTAATGGCATTTTTAAAACTGCCTGTCTGTTCTTAAAAGGAACAGGTGTGTTGGGTTTTTTGCAAATTTGATATCAGTTAAATTACTCAGTGTTTATTGTTACTATTGAAAGTATTTCACATAGGGAGAAAAAGGCAAGTCAAAGGCAGAACTACTCCACCATTTAAATTTCCATCCAACTGCACCTTAACACAGAAGTAATACAAATTTTATCTCTGAATGAAAACATAAGACAAACTAATCTTATTCCATATTTCCAGTGCTTAGACTATTGCCAGGGTAGAACAGCCTATAATTGGGGAAAGGTTGCAACTGATCATAATGATTTTGTCTCTTTAAAAGACCTACCTTTTAGTTAGGATCCCTTCTTACCTTAGCAATAAAAGAGAAAGTGTCTATCCAGTGTGAATGTAATTCTGAAAGAAAAAAATGTTCTACTCTTTCTCTTGCCTGTTAAGCATGAGCTGGTGGAGCAGAAAGGAAAGTCAAAAGCTCAAGCTATAGCAAATAGAAAAGACTTAAAATTTTAAATATTCTCTTTTAAGAATATTATACATTATCTGAATCGGAATTCTTTGATCTAAACAAAGAAATACTGCTCTTTTGTCTTTAAGGCAGTAGCAGTGATGCTGAACAGCTACACAGGTCATTTTAAAAATCAGATATTTATACATCTATTCTCTGATTTCTAKTCTTAGAAGTCTTCCTCTCTATTCAGGATGAAACCATCAGACCAGGCCTCTGGGATTACCATGAGAAGAAAACCTTCTATAGCACATCTCCCTTTCAAGGACAGCACAGAGGATGTTATATGTGAAGTTATGGCTCCTCTTTCTAAAGAATAGCTACCTCTTTTATAAGAAACTAGATTTATTTTACACACTCAGTTTTAAGGTGGAACATAACAAGTTCATATAATGCAATGATACAAGAGGTCTCATTCAGTACTATCTTTTTATAAATCTGAGACTGACAGAAAGTCATTTGTACAACTTCTGCAAATGTAGAGGAATAACTTGAGACTTACTGTCTCCCTAATCAGCTGAAGTATCAGCACCAAAAAGTCTGGATGCACTACTTACATTACTACTTACAGAGTGGGATGGTCAAATCATGAATCAGAAGTGGAGTAACTGTAGTCTGAGATCCACGGTGAATTTTAATGAAAAATAAAACAAAAGCAAAACTCAAAAATTGTAACCTTAAACAGAACTAAGCCTTCTCACACCAAGGTATAGGAAAGGAAGGGGAGGAGGGCAGAGAAAAACAAGTTGCTTGGATCAAATTTTATCCTTCAAAATTATTTTATTTATATGAGAACTTAATGGTTGGTGCTGGAAACTGAAATCCAGATATAGTCCCGCTCTTCTATGTCCACATCCAATCTACTCAGAGTGGCACACACATTCCAGGTTCATGATTTAATTTTTCTTCCCACATTCAGTATAGTGGCTACATCCACATTGAAAGTAGATTGCTTAACTGTTTCTAAATTTACCCTGAAAATACATTTCTGCATATAGAAAATATAAAATGCAAAAGAAGAAACACATCTTTGTGAATTCATAGCATTTTTAAAACTGCCAATGCTTCTGTTTCTCTAATAACTAAATACAGTACGGAAAAGAGAAATGCTCAGTTTTATAGAATAAYTAATATTTCTAGATTTATTAAAAACTTTTACTTTACAAACCTGCCAGCAAATTCCATTCTGAGAGCTACAGCTTCAATCAATATAACTGTAACTATTTTAGATCACACATTAGTTTAATGCAATTATTTTATTCTGAAATTTGGGAGCACTTAGTATTAATGCAACTGATGAAAAGTGGCAGTCTCCCTCTTAGAGTGAAAATGTAATTTAAGAAAGAAGTATTGATCCAGTTAAGTCTGAATGGTGAGAAATAATGCCTGTCTATAATCTTAGAATTTCTTTCTTCTAACACTATTAGAGCTACAAGCTAAAACTTGTTATTTCACTTTGCTCAGAAATGGTTCAAAACCAAAARCTTGAATCTGGACTTCCAGAAGTTCAGATTCAGAGCTAGATCTCCATATCTACATTGTTTTTCTAGAATTTCTGTGTTTTTTTCTGTGTTTCAGTTTTATTTTGGAAGCTTTCTGAAATCTAGCTTTGGCTCCCCACGATGGGAATCCAAGGAAGGCTCCAATAGCAGATTTTTCCCAGCTTTAAGAAATAAACTCTTAACAAAACTATCTAAATATTATCATCTTCAAACCCAAGTCATTCCTCAGATTATGTGTCAAATCATAGAGCCTACATTTGATAATATTTATCATTCTAATATTCATCATTCATCTCTAATTGGACTAAAATTAACCTAGAGAGAAAATAATTTTTTTTAAATTCTCCAGCTCATCTAATTGAATTTGGTTATACAAGCTGTTCATTGTTCAAACAAAATTCTAGAGAAAAGACTCAGCATCCCTAATTAAAATTTGATCATTAAACTGATCTGATCTTTGGGGTGATTTTCCTGGAGCTATTCTTATTCAGCCATTCTCTGGCTGTTGCTCAATCATCCTGTCACAGATAATCCATCCCTGAGATTCATAACAGGTTTTTATTGGCATTCATTTGGGAGAACCTGGCACATCTGATTTGCAGCCTTGTCATATGAGTAATGAAGGAATTCTAAACTTATGCCAGTAAAGTAATTATACGACAATATCATATGTTACACGCACACACAGTAGTGACCRGTTAAGCGTTGTCTTCATCATTATTTTATGGGCAAGGGAGCAGAAATACAGACATGATAACCTATATTTTGTATTGGATTTATTAGACTACATGTCTTCATATAAAGCCACATTGCTAGAAGCATGACTTCAATGATGCTGTTCTCCAGTGGCAAGAAAAGCTGTTATCTATAACCAGAGATTAATTTCTGTATACATCAATTACTTTCAAGTTGTATCTCCCAGTCCTGGTTCTTCAAGTGTGAAAAGCAAATACTGGCCACTGAAGATTAGATATCTCTTTCCTAATGTGAGAAGTTTGTTATCAAGAATGCTACTTAATACTATAGCACAGATGGAATAGATATATAGGCATCTAAAAGAGATGCACACTTAAAAGAAAAGTGACAAGGAGGTTTCTGGAGTGCACTGATGACAGCTTCCTGACAGAAGTGATTGAGGAGCCAAGGAGGGGAGGCACTCTGCTGGACCCTATTCTTACCAACAAGGAAGGACTGGTTGGGGATGTGAAGGTCAGGGGCAGCCTTTGCTGCAATGACCATGAGATAGTGGCATTCAGGATCCTGAGAGGCAGGAACAAGGCAAATAGAAGGGTCACAGCCCTGGACTTCAGGAGAGCAGACTTTATCCTGTTCAGGGACCTGCTTGGAAGAATTTCAYGGGATATAGCCCTGGAGAGAAGAGGTGTCCAGGAGAACTGGTTGATTTTCCAGGATCACCTCCTCCAAGCTCAAGAATGGTCCATCCCAATGAGCATGAAATCAAGCAAAAGCAGGAGGAGGCCTGCATGGATAAGTAAGGAGCTCCTGAATAAACTCAGACATAATAAGGAAGTGTACAAGAGGTAGAAGAAAAGACCCAGGAGGAATATAGAGACACTGTCCAAGCATGCAGGGATGGAATTAGGAAAGTCAAAGCCCACCTGGAGTTGAATCTGGTGAGAGACATGAAGGGCAACAAGAAGGGCTTCCACAGATACATAAACAGCAAAAGGAAGACTTGGGAAAATGTGGATTTGCTACTGAATGGAACAGAGGATCTGGTGACACAGGACATGGAAAAGGCTGAGGTACTCAATGCCTTCTTTGTCTCGGTGTTTATTGGTAAGATTTACCTTCAGGAAACTGAGGGCCCTGAGGCTAGTGGGGAAGTCTGGAGCAAGGAAGACTTGCCCTCGGTGGAGCAGGATCAGACTGGGAAATTTTTAAACAAACTGGACATACACCGTTCTATGGAACCTGATGGGCTGCATCCATGAGCACTGAGGGAGCTGCCTGGTGTCATTGCGAGGCCACTCTCAATCAGCTTTGAAAGGTTGTGGTGACTGGGGGAGGTTCCTGAGGACTGGAAGAAAGCAAATGTCACTCCTATCTTCGGGAAGTGCAAGAAAGAGGATCCGGGGAACTACAGTCTGGTCAGCCTCACCTTGATCCGTGGGAAGGTGATGGAGGAACTAATTTCAGAAGCCGTTTCCAAACACATGAAGGATAAGAACATGACTGCATTTATGAAGAGGAAATGATGCTCAACCAACCTGATAGCCTTCTATAACAAGATGACTGGCTCCGTGGATGAGAGGAGAGCAGTGGATGTTGTTTATCTTGACCTTTGCAGTGCTTTTGATTCTGCCTCCCATAATAACCTCAGAGATAAGTTCATGAAATACAGTCTAGATAAGTAGACAGTGAGGTGGACTGAAAACTGGCTGAACTGCCAAGCTCAGAGGGTTGAGATGAGCAGCACAAAGTACATCTGGAGGCCAGTTCCTAGTAGTGTCCCTCAGGGGTCGATGCTGGGACTGGTGCTGTTTAACGTCTTCATTAATGACCTGGATGATGGGACAGAATGCACCCTCAGCAAGTTGGCAGACAACCTAAAGCTGGGAGGACTGGTTGATAGACCAGTTGGTTGTGCGGCTATTCAGAGGGACCTTGACAGGCTGTAGAAATGGACAGACAAGAATCTCAAGAAGTCCAACAAAGGGAAGCTCTAAGTTCTGCACCCGGGGAAGAATAATCCCAAGCACCAGTACAGAGGCTGGGGGCCTCTTCTCCATGGTACCCAGTGACAGGATAAGAGGCAATGGGCACACACTGAAATATAGGAACTCCCATTTAAACATAAGAAAAACCTTTTTTATTGTGAGATTTGTTGAACATTGGAACAGGTTGCCCAGAGAGGTTGTGGAGTCTTCATCCTTGGAGATATTTTAAACCCTACTGGACACGGTCCTGGGCAACCTGCTCTAGGTGACCCTACTGAGAAGGGAGGCTGGGCTAGATGATCTCTGGATGTGCCTTCCAGTCTTAGCAGTTCTGTGACAACAAAAAGGTCAAGCTATGGCATTTGTTTCATTCTGCATCAGATCAAAGTGAAGTAATTGCAAGGCAAATCAAAGTGCCATGTCATCATCCTAATATTTAAATGCTGATATGACCACTTCCCCTTTTACAGCCTGAAAAGGAATGAACTGAACTTTCTGTAATTTCACAAGGTGACGAACGGAAATGAAAAAACAGCCACCACACCTAACTGAAGAAAAAATATCAGTATTCAGTACATTTTGACTGATTTCTGAAGTTTCTTGAAGACAGTACAAGARTATTAAGTGATCAGTGGGATGAGATGCCAAAATTTGGTCTGTCTGCATGAATAGGGTGATGGACACCTTGCTATGGACAACCCTGCAGAGCAACAAGTTAAATCTGAGACCTATTTCCTGACTTAAATGTAACTCAGAAATAGAGTATAAAGGCATAAAGTATTGGAGATTTCTTTTAAAAGCTTGCTAATTTGTTTTCTGAAAAGAAAAGAAGGGTAAATGCCAAATAGTAGATTCAAAACTCTATTTTTCTTAATGCTGCTATGACTACTGTATGCATAATAAATGCTTTTTCTCCTTTAAAAAGTGGTTAGCAATATCTAGCAGTTAGGATCACTGTTCTTTCTAAGATTTCTATAGAGTAAAATGCCTGCAGACTTCCCACAAATTATCCAAGACTCTTGATCATTTGTGGGAATGCTGGAGATATGGAATTCACATTTCGTGATAAACATAGTATCTTTGAGATAGTCTGTTCTTCTGAAACTCTTCCTTACCCTCTTTTTTCATTCTGCTCTTCAGTAGTCTTAGAATTGATAAACCAGAAAAATAAAAAACTTCTCTAGCTTGCTGGAAGAGATAATGTCCTTATTTTGATTTCATTTGTGTTTCTTTAATTTACCAGTTTATCACTTGATTGGTTCATGAGTAGTTTTAGGTGTACACTGAATGTCAGCAGGAACAAAATCAAATGACATGGTTTTTATCTAGCCTTTGTTTGGTGAGAAGAAGGAAAGAAGATTATTAACTGAAAGCAATGACACCCCAAACAGTTAGTACTAAAGGCTGATGCTACCACCTTGTGTCTGTAAGTCTAAAATATTTCTACCATACATTGGCACCATACATTGCAGGTACTTTGAGTATTAAAAATACTTTTATATGTTTAAGTAAATTTTCTGAAAAAGAAAATTGATGTCTTGCAACATTTGTATGTATGTAACTTTTGAAAGGGAAAATATGTGAATATTTAAAAGCAAGAATTTTCACTTGTGTATGCCAGTGAATCTGAGGATCCCATAGAGGCAATGAAACATTAGGAACACTACAGGTATAAAACACAAGAAAGTAACACACGTTTTTTGACAAAAGAGAGAAAAGGTATCAATTACAAAGCATCCATTGTCAACATACAAAATATCTAAGTATACACCAACATAATAAACTGGTGTGGCTGGTAAATTACCAGTAATGTGGTTCTTCATCCCTGAGAGGATTATTTTGGGGTTAATCCTGTTGCTAGGGGAATGCTGAGGGCAAATGGTCTTTGGTTAATAGGACTTACTGAGCTACTAGTTAAAGATTATTGATCAGAATAAACACTTGATAACAGTTTGGTTTGGTCATTAGAGACAAAGTTACTCAGTTATGTATTTCATGCATTGAATATATTGCTGCTCAGATTATTGGTAGGGAAACATATATCTGGTGAATGTAACATCTTTTTCTTATTTGCAGTTTTTCCAAGTTAATTTCTCAGAAATTTAGGCTGGTTACTCTTTCCTTTGCTTCTGGCTTCTCCAAAACTTTTAATATATCAGTTCAGGGGAAAATAAAGCAGACATATCTTTCTGGTGTCAAAATGTCAAAAGATGGATATCAGATGACAGGGGAAGGAGCTGGACTTCTCTTTAGGAGGGGATATTCATTAATCTTGAACACACTTAGAACACAGATCAGTGTTTGAAAATATGCTGTTATATATATATCTAGACACCTCTTCACCTACCACTAAAAGGAAAATAATTTTAGTTGCAGGAGGTAGAAAAAAAATCATATGTTTTTGATGTTTTTGCTTTAAATATTTTTCCTTTCCTCTTGTAAGGAATCTATGGAGTCTATGGAGTGAATATCTATGGAGTGAATATATTATATCAATGGAGTTTATGGAGTGAATATATTATATCAATGGAGATTATGGAGTGAATATATTATATCAATTTATGAACATTTACTCATATACTCATATACTATTATTTAATACAAACAGTAACACTGGTTGTTGAAGTCAGATACTCTAGCAAAAAAAAAACAGTGCTCTACATTTAAATCTTAATTTCTCAGGACAGGTTGAGTTTTTTCCTCAATCTAAAGAAAAAAAATTACTGAAATGGTTGAAATAAATTTGGTTACTGTGTGTGGCTGCATATAAATCACAAACACCAACAAAAAGGATAAATCTGATTAAACAAATGATGCACACTGAAATTCTCATTTCTTTCAGATACTAGTTGCATGTCATGTCCTGCTTATAATGAGGCATACTGCCAGGAGCTAACACATTGTTCCCAAGTAATGAACCGTTAGCTGGTACACTACCRTCAAAACAGCCTTAATAACCCTTAGCTAATTTAAAGAACATGAGGTTGGGCTATTTTACTTACAAGAAAGTCAATGACTTGGAATCTGAAATAGTCCAGCATTTGAATTTCTACTGAATGAGCAAACATCATCTTTGGAAGATACAAAGTAATAAAGCAAGTTATTCTTACAGTAACAATATTGAGGACTGCAACGCAAACCTTGTCCTTCCTCCGGCTGCAAAATGGAACATCTATTACAGTGACAGAGCACAGTGGGCAACCTACACTGGCATTCAGCAAATGCAGGTAGTTCCTCAGGAGGAACTGCTCTTCCTTTCCTCTGCTGTGCCCCAAATATCTCTCTCTTTTTCAGATCAGAGAAAGCATTTATTTTTAGAAAGATTTATATATGTTATATGAAGGATGCTATAGCAACCTGGGAGAGACRTAAGCACCTGCCCACATATACGCTAACATCAGTCTCTTCAGTTTAGCTATAGGCAGGTGAAAGGCAGGGTAAGAACAGAGCTGGGCCTCAGATACGGGAGGTCAAAAACCCGATGTGTCAGACCTGCTGTTCCTGTGGTAGACTGGGGAGTATCAGGAATGCAGCCAGTCTGTTTTATTCCAGAGACTGAATCAGCCATCAAATGACCAAAGAATAAGGGGAATGCAACAAGACTTTAACCTCCTTTTGCCATACTGTCATGCATCAAGCCATGCCACATGTCTTGGAGCACTGAACGATTAACTCACCGAACAAATGAGTAAYGCTGTCTCCTTTTATGAGTTCCTAACTCCATTTTCTTGCAATTCCAGAATGCTATTCTGGAATATGAAATGATAAATATAATATTTAGTAAATATAAATATGCAGAAAAAATGGAAATAAATCAAAGAAGTATAGAAATACAGTGAAAATTTGGGGGATGGAATCCACTTACATCTACAGCAGTTATGCAGCTAACTAAGCTTTAGGTCCCCTTCTTGCCTTCTACCTACCAGGGGTTACACCAAAAGAGAGAAGGAGAATATAGAAATTGAAATGACCTATCTCCTTTATTAAAGTCAGGCAAACTTGGTCTTACTGTAAAGCTATGAGAAAATAAAAATGATTGAAATATTACCAGAAATAACTGACTTCACTTTGGATTTCTTGAAACTAGTTCTTCTGCAACAGCTGTAAGTTTTAAGTCAGCATGTCTGTTTCTGAGTACATGTAAAATCACACACTGGAGAAACTGTGATTGTTCCATTGTGGCTTGAAGACACATTTTAATATACTATAGAATACCAAAAACACTCATTTTACAGTATCAGTTCTTAGTACCACTGCTAGCATTTTCAACTACTTCACAACCTCAAAAAAAAGCTAGCATTGTTTTGGTAAGTAAACAGAGATATTCCTGAACTGATTTCAACAATCTGTCTGTAAGCTGAGAGTTGGCTAGCAACAGATGAATCTCAGGAATGAGTCTGACATGTCTAGAATCAGAAAATATCAAATCTTGAACTTGGTGTTCTGTAAAAGTTTCCAAAAAGTCTTCAAGTTTCTAAAAGAATTTCAAGATTTTTAATAGTTATTATTGCCTTTCATTTCAAATGTTGATTAAATACTGGACAGTGTATATTCAATTTTTTTCTGTAAATGTGCTTATAAAATCTTTTTACTGAATTTGGAAGACAAGTTCCCTGACTAATTTTTAATTTTTGTGAGCTTCCATTTTCTTTCTTTACTCAAGGATTTCAAAATATGTCCAACTTAAAACTTCCCTGGTAAATTTACTCCCAGAGTGAATTTACCAGACTGGATGAAATAAATTAGGTGACATTTCACAGGGAGAGTATCTTTTATTGCTGAAATATCTGAGCCTTGCACAATTTTGGACAAATCTTTTGCCACATTTTTGACCAAGTTCAGTCCCAACAGCAGTACTCATTCTTTTTAAAAGTTGCTCTGCCTCAAGGTCAGTTCTTCATTTTGCTTTTCTTTGTTATTACACCCTTAGAAACCTCCTGTACTCACTGTAACACTTTATATTTTATACAAGTATTTTGAAATGCAACAGGTTGTTTGGATAATTTTTGAGTGAGGTTCATAATTTTATACATCATTTCAAGGTTAACCTTAAAGATAACAATAGTAGTATTAATGACAGGGCATACCAAAATCATGGCATTTTCACTGCATTTCTACAGTGAAAAGTAACTTTATGTCACAGTTCTTCTGGCTGGAGTCTGTCTGCTGTACCCACTACTGCAGCTGTCAAGTAACAGACCTTATACTAAGACACTGTACTAAAAGTCATTGATCTCCAGATTATTTTGCAAGAATCTATTTCTATTATCAACACCACTAGCTATACCAATTTGCAGGCCACTTTATGCATCCAGAATGCCTCTTCCCATGCAGACATAAAACAATTTTTTAAATGTTTTTAATCATTTATGTTCTAACTTATTTTATTTTAGCATTCTGAAAATTCATATTTTTTTCTTTGACTTCCATGAACAATTAGGAATTAGGAGAAGTCACTGTATTCCAGTAACAATTCTTATTAGGATATAGGTGTACAGCATTAAACCATGGAGTAGTTTCTGAGAAACAGAAAGTTTTATTATGAATTCTTTATGGATTGTGGCAAAATAAAGAAAAAGAACTGTTACGCTATGTTTACCTTGAAAAAATAATTACTTCCGTATTTCGTTTGTGTAATTTGCTGTTTCCTTTTCTCACTGGGGAACATGGATAAACAAGGGATGACAGCTGGGGGTCCTTTAAAATGAACTTGTAAGGGACCTCGGGTGAAAGGCTGTTAAAGGACTGTAAAAATCCATCCTTTGAGAAATTTTCTGCAAGAAAAGCTGCTGGGTTGTGAAGGAGAAGACTAGTCAACCAGAAGACTCTGAAAATCAATGACAGAGGAATGAGTTTAGCAAAACACTTCTGAGGTTATACACAGAATAAAAGAAATGCTAGCACTCAAAAGAGAAAGAAGAGATTATCCAGGAAGAAGAGTAGAGAAGCATATGCAAGTGTACCTCACCAAGGCAAGCAGAACTCCACCAAAGGAAACCGATTTCTGTATCTCAGAGAAGAATCTAGTTTCCTGGTCAGCCAAAAGAGAAGGCAATTTTCCTCAAGAGAAATATTTAACCTGATACAAGATACCAAGAGCTAGCATATAAACCAGGGAAGAAAAGGACAATAAGCAGCCAAGCCCATCASAGAATTCTGCTCCATATCCCATGCTCGATATTAACATAAGAGGACTCCATAAACTTTGCAAAACTGAACTGTCTTATTGCCAAGATGCCAATTTACAGAGATGCTCTAAATGCAAGCTATGATTTTAGTCTATAAATATTGACTGACTTTGACATTGTAGCCTACACAGAGGTCTGTAATACCTATAAATTATAAATGTACTAATCAGGATATAATTAATATTAGCTTGCATTTAACTTGAATGTAAGTGTACTAAAATGGTATAATTAACAACAGTATAATAAGCATTCTGCAATGCTGTGATGTCACAGACAGAGAAAATTTCACATAAATATGTGAGCAATGTGATCACCAAAGGGGCAAACAAAGATGGTGTAGTTGTACCTCGGAGTAATGAAAGTTGCCAAATAGAAGAAAAGATAAGCACAAGGGACTGCAAAAGGTAGAATATCCTCTCGAATGTACAAGAAGGATGACTGGCAGGACAGAAGAAAACAAGATAAGCAATATGAGGAGCAGAGGAAACTCCCTTTTTGGGATCAGGGCAACCATAAAAACATCAGGCATACATGAGGAAAATTGAAAGACAAGCCCACTTTAGTTCAGACTTCTCTCGTTGAGGAGCTCTTGAGCCTGCTCAGCTTGAACTCTGCAACTAAGAACCAAAATGACCACAGCCATAAGTGCTAACCTTATGGCATGATCCCTCTGATGGTGTATATGTACAGCTAATTTAGAATATGATTGTTAAACACTGCCAGTTTTGTATATGTAGTGATGATGATTAGTATTGTGTAAGATTTTACCATTAGCAAGAATTGAATCTAGTAAAAGCTTAGTTTCACAGTTTAAAACTGTCCTGGTTTGTCAGTCTTCTAAGCACTCCTATCACAGTGACCTCCTCTAATTCCCTAACTGGTAGGTAGGTAGGTAGCTAGATTCAGTTGCAACGTCATGGCTCCTATAGATCATTTTTCCTCATAATCTCTTAGAAGCAAATCCAAATAAATTGATACAAACTGAAGAGAAATTTCAGGTTAGATAATAAGAGATGATCTTCAGTATGGTAATTAAAAATAACATTTAACTCAAACTCCTTCCTTCCCAGTTACAAAAATGTTGGTTGTACATCTGCAAAGTCACAGAAGTCAATGAATTACCTCAAACAGAGTATCTAGGAAAGCAAGGAGTGCTATCGATAAAGCATAATCAATCATTTCACAGATGATTCCTTTGTCCTTTTGGCAACTCTGTGCAGCAAGATTGAAAAATAGTCTGACCTCAGCAGAATTCATTCATGATATGGGAATGACCTGTGATACTGTGTCTAAACTTTGTGATTTGTATAAGCAATAGTAAAAAAAGAAAAAATATTGCCAGAAGTTCAAATTTTAATGCCAAACCGTATTTGTGTCCTTCTAATCCTTTGCTAYTAAAGACAATGGCAGGGTCAGCCAAATGACAACTTTAGAAATGCTACATGCCATGAGAAGAGATGTGTTAAACTAGTTTTTAAAATTGTTTTCCCTAACTTGGCTACTTATACTATTCACATGGGAAGTATAGTGAGGGATTCCCTTAGAATTAACTCTTTTCCAACCTTTTCACAGAATCACAGAATCACTGAGGTTGGAAGGGACCTCTGGAGATCATCTAGTCCAACCCCCCCTGCTCAAGCAGGGTCACCTAGAGCACATTGCACAGGATTGCATCCAGGCG
>NW_020450108.1:871233-903252 GCF_003343035.1 Apteryx rowi | reverse complement strand
GTCAAGAAGTTGTCACCAATGCTCTGCAGGAATCTCCAGGACTGTTTGTGCCACTCATGATAAATTAAACATTAAAAGTATCACTGAACAGTAATAGCACTGTACTTTGGCTATGTAGAGGAGATACATAACCAAAGAATTGACATGTTGTGAGATTCCCAGCTTTGAATGTAAGCATATGGTTACTCTCCTTTTATAAAYTGGTGTAGAGGAAAGGAGTTTACATCAGTTGTAATATATCTTCAGTCATAAAATCACAGTATGTCTCTCTAATTGCAGGGTAGGCATGTATTGCTTGTATCCTCACTAATAGTGAGTCATACACAAAGTTAGACAATACAAGCACGTCATTGCTACATTTTCTGATGTGAATGATTTGCTGCAAAGTCAAGCACCTCTTCCCTTTTCAAAAGAAATGCTGTTCACCCATACACTCACATCACTGCTTACTGAATGGGCATTCAGACATGGTTCTTTCTAATTTTGAAATGTCACCACAGAAATATAATGTAAAAATAAAAAGAAAGTGAGACTCAAAATACAATCTAATCTTTGTGTTAATTTATTTYGTGGTTGTATGTTGTCTAAAAAGGCACATGGGTTGATAAGCTTTAAGGAATGGTGCAATGGAGAGCTGTACGTCCTGCAGTTTCTGAATAGTCTCTAAAGCTTCTCTACAGCTAGAGAACTTAGTGAAATTTGGCCTTAGAACAGTTAGAAGAATATTTAGAATATTTATTTAGTACACAAAGCTTCTCTTTAAATGGGACAAGCAAAATAGTATGTATGGTAGGGAAAGATACTAAAAGCAGGGAATGAAACTATATTCAGAGCAGATATTTTAATTCAGCAGATTCACACCCCAAAAATCAGATGTCTAGCTTTATATAAATTTGATGCAAACAAAACAGAGTCTGCAAAATTTTGAAATAAAAAAATAATTATTATATGCAGTCAGCACTTTCCAAGCTTTTTTTTACTTTTCTATTTTATAAGAATATGAAAGTTAGGTGGTACTTCTGAGACAAAGTGTGTCTGGGAAAACACATTTCAAAATGCCTGTTTTCTCAGTTTCTCAATATCCATGTTCTCTATTAAACCAGTAAACAAGGTAGGGATGTATAACACTCTTGTAACAAAACAGTAAGTACCCTAAGTAAAAAAACCCCTTTTTTATATATAACAGAGAGAAAGACTTTTTAATCCAAAAAAATAAGGCATGAAATTCATTATCAAAGTAAAACAACTCCAAACATGACTGTCCCAAATTAAAYAGAATTTTAGAGTTTGGATCTGTAGTAAGACTATGGTTTAGTTGCTTGATCATGACAGAATATTTTACAAAACAGGCAATTCTTTGCATGAATTGATACCTATTCTTTTTGCACCTCAAAACTTTTCACTTCTTTTCCCAATTTAAAAGCCTATCAAAACTCTGTCTAACCTGGTTCCATTCCTATTGATGTCAGTGCTGCCAGCTTCGATTATCCAACACTCATCCTGCAATTATGTCTTTCAATTACTCTTGGTTTGAAAAGGAAAATACTTAAAAATACAGAGCCACTGTGTATGATCAGATTTCTCCAGATTCACTAAGGCTGTGCTGAACCATGTTTCATTAGATTTCATATTGATAAAATCTAAGTTAAAATATTAACTTTCTGAAATGTTTTAGAAATATAAGTTCTGCAGGAAATCATGAAGCCCTCTCTATAAATTGTGCTAGTCCATATCATTGCACTGATTAGCAGGGAATAAAACCTCATTGCATGCACAAGGCAAGGTGGCATTTACACCATTCATGTGTAATAAAAACACAATTCCTGCTACTGCCATGTTAGACTCTACATATTCAGAATGACTTTGTTCTAGCCATGGACCGTTTCAAACAAGTATTATTAATGAGAAGACCTTATTTTACACTGAGAAAGTGCCTCAATAAAAGTAGCTGTTTTACTGGAGTGAATATATTTCAGCTGATATTTAGCTTTTCTTTTCATTRTATGAACTTATCTAAGAAAGAGCCTCATTTACTATTACTCAATTTAATCTAATGTCCCTATTTCTTCAGTGACAGAAGGTTGGACCCTAAAACCAGAATACAGGAAGCAATTAAGTATCTGCTAAAGTGGAGGTGAGAATTTTGACCAAACGCTCAGACAAAGCACCCAAATTTGTAGTTTCTATTTATAGGAGCCATATAGAGAACAATCAAACAAAAAGATGGTTCCTCATGCAATAGGAAATACACCTACAGAAGTCCCAGCCAAGGGACATTTTGGGTGCAGGAACCTTGCATGTTTTCATGGGTCACTTAGATCATTAGCTGGAAGAAAGATTCAAGAGCGTTATACACAAAAGACAGCTCAGAATAGCTGGAGGCTAGGAGAGTGTTAGGGAGGAAATATTGTATATGCATGTCATGTTCTTGCTCTACTGTAGGTATCCACCAATGTGCACCCATTTATGTTCTTTGTGGGAGACAGGATAATGGTCTAGGTTTTAGACATACTAAATCAATGTGGCTGTTCTCAGCTTCTTATCACCTAAATGCTGAGTTCTCCGAGTAATAGTTAATTGGGAGATGATGGTACTGAATTTCTTGCACTCAGTTGCAGGACTTCTGTGAATGATTGAAGCATGTATACAATGTTTTTCCCTACTCAAAAAAGGCAAAAAAAGAAAATGTACAGAGGCCCATTGCTCCACCAAGAAAGGCTATAAAGGCTATTCTTACTGCTTACAACAAAAATAAAAGCTATTAATCAAAACAAAATACGAACAAGGCAAGTGGCATTAAATACATTGATCTATTCAAATTGCTGGAATAAAAATTTCTTAATATAGCATTTTGATTAAGAACAGATAGATCATTAGTTAGAAATACGTCTGTTCATAATCACTAGTAATGTCGATGAAATAATGACTGACATGAAGTAACACATGACGATATGTAGAATTTCATTTACCAAGTTAAATTCATGAATGTATTCTCCTGAAAGAATTTTTATTTCTATACACATGGTAGAAATGAAAGGTATAGGCAAAAATATTTACATAAAACCCAGAAGATGTGTTTTTAAAAATTTACATGTATATACCTTAGTGTATATATATATATATGTATAGAAATTAGAACCAAAGTTATAAATATTGTGTGTTAATTCTACCTCTTTTTATTTGTGAATTATATGTAAAGATTATAATTCTTTCAAAGTTATTTGACAAGCACTTTGCTGGTACTTTTTACACAGATTGCATCATTGCCATTTCATATTTGAAAACTGTATTCCTTCAACTCCTTTTGTCTGGCAAGAGGTACCTCTAAATCAAGTTCCTAATTCAAATATATTTGTATTTGCTTGAAACAATCATGAAGCCCAAATGCAAAGCAATTAAGTACCTATTTATTTTTAAAAATATGTTTAAAAGRCATGAACTTCAATCAAACTACTCAGTTGCCTAAAGTTAATCATGCTCTTCCCTGATGAAGCACTTGCCCAGCAGTGGAAGAGAGTCTTAGGCTTGTATTTTCTCATATACTGAATATCCTACTTCTAAGCTTAACTTGAAAAGGCATAATGACAAATCAGTATGACACTGGATTAAGTTCTTTAGGCTTCTACTAAACAGTATGGGTAGAACATATGAACAGTCTACCCACCTGTGGGGAGAGAAGGGCTATCCATATATCTAATAATTACTTCCCTGAGAAGTTAAAAAGTACTGGTAGGAACAAATATGGTGCTCCCTTTAACTCCAGAGGGAATAAGTAGTCACAATAGTTTTTACAGACATTAAATTCCCCAAATGATGGGAGACTTTCCAAGACAGGTATCTATATCAGGATACTGCAAACAATTTTTAATAGCCTTTTAAGAAATACCTTTACTGTCCATTTATCTCCTCAAGCACAAGCATAGGGGCCAGAAGAATGGTTGTTCTTCTGGGTAGTGTTGCCCATGCTATCAGCTTTACCTGTACCCTTTCCTACAGGAATTGAGACAATATAACAACAGGTATATGAACTTCTAAATTTTTTTTTAACGCCAGTTTTGTATCATGGCCATTTTTGCTATGTGCCAAAACTTGAATTCCATGTAGCATTTGCCAAATCATTCTTTCCAAAAGTATTTGATATTTGCTACGTTATATAAAATACCACACCAATTCCACCTTAAAGATTTCTGTTGAAAAAAGGTCAGAACATTTGAAGGCTGCACTTTTCAAAAGATTTTTTTCTAACAAGAAAAGGAAAAAAGAAAAACACACCTAATGGTGGGAAACCTCAATACTGATGGGAAAATGTTTATTACTTATTATATTTTAATAGCATTTGCTCTTTACAAACTTCTTAGCATGCCTATGTCAGGGGGCAGCACAGATGGGGACACCCCAGCAAGGCTGGGGGAAGCGGAGTGGCAGGGCTGTGCGGTGCCCTCTCCCCAGACAGACATCCCACAGCCCCCAAAGAGGCAAGCCGGGCCGGGCTGGGGACGGAGACCAGGTTCAGACACAGTCCAGCCATTGCCAACCTGAAATATTTACAGACTTTAAAATGCAGTTGCTATATGCTTTTATCTCTATTTTATGTTTGGAACAAGTAGCATTAGCTGATTATTATATTATGTGCTGTATATGAAATGTTGTGAAAAAATCTAACAAACTTTATCAACAGTCAATATAAAACAAATAGAGTGGGCAGAAATTGTTTGACTAAAGGTAAATGTTGGCTGTTGTTTCCATGTACAAACAAGCATAAATGAGCACAGATATGAATGAAACCTGTTTTAAAGTCCATGTTTCCACATGCAATAAGTACCTAAACTTTAGGAAAAATCTATAAAAATATCTAAACTTCATCACTGCAAATAATTTCTTCTTATATTTCCATTTGAATACTTTACTTGCTCTAGTACACATGGTAAGAAAAACAAAAAAGGCATTCTTAAAAAGTACAGATGCACAGGGTTCATCTAGAATCTTTATTTGTAAATGAAGAAACAGATATTAGAATAAACTTTCAACATCTAACAATTTCAAAGTCCCCTCATCTACAAAACTGGAGAGAATATGTGAACTTTGTGTTTTATTTTGAAAATAATAGATTTCACTATTTTCTAATCCAAAGTATGCAAGTTTCAAATTCAGGGGAAAAAAAGGGCCTTGTGGATCCTAAACGGTGAATTTTCCTGATAAAATTATGGCTCTGCAGATATACAAGTCTAATTTATGTTAGTTCCATGCTTGCTGTTTTCCATTATAGTCGTCACAGATTTTAGTTTTCCCTAATTCGTTGTGGCCACAGGACTTATCTGTAACTTAAGCTTTATTTTGGAAATTATTTTTCCTATTTCCTCTCCTTAGTAATACAAGGTAACCTTCCATACTTTATGAGGAATGAAAATAGTATTTTACTATTTTGCAGCCTTTTAGTGGCTTATAATACATACCTGTCTGAGGTAAAAGCTGTTTTGTTCTCATGTGGGTTAATTATCTGTACAAGACTATAAAGAGTAAGACAAGCATGTCCCAAATTGACCTAGTGTTAAATGCATAAACCTCTTGCCAAGAGTGTAATTATTTGACTTTCAGGGTGTTTGTCATTGGTGCTTGGTTTCTGGAATCACACTGCCCATGGCAATTAGCCCCAGGCTTTGGTTTCTGCTTCTAAACCAGGCATATTAAGGTTAGAAGCTGCATTACATACAACTTCTAATAAAAGTCTCAGTGCTGTCTTTAGAGAGCTTTGAGATTGCTTGCCATATATACTCAACTATAACCTTTGTGCTAACACGATTAATCATCTGAATGTTTCTTTGAAAAGAATCATCTCTTTTGAAATCCTTCCATACCCCATATTAACTTTATTAGTTAAATAATTGCTTGAGAGTATTTTCCTTGGAATAATTTAAGAAACATCCACAGGTGTCTTTCAAGTTCTAAATCTGCAATCACTTTTTTTTTTAAGGTTATGTACTAAAGGGAATAAGGGAAAATAGTTGCTTATAGTTGTATCTCTGACTGTTGCAGTAGGTGCTGAAGGACTGAATTATTTTTCTAATTTACGTAGAATCTTAATAATCAATATTCTTGGGAACAAGTAAAAATACTATCTTATTACATGGTGGAAAAAAAGACATGAAACAAACTAACACTTTAATGAAGAACTAATTTTTATTAGTGTTTTCTTTTTTACAAAAAAAGAGATGGAATTCATTTTTCCTTTTTAAAAATTGGTTTCTTAATCATATTAAAGATTTAAGATGATATCCTCTTTAAAGAATCACCTGAAAACATATCCTTTATCCAGCATTACAACTCTCCTTTCTTCGTTGCAACTGCAATTATGGTTATAATTTTAATCCATTATAACTGAAATTTGCATCCAGGGAGCTAGTAAGGATGCATCTTTTTTTAAAAAAAACCCCATCAATTTGAAGGAAGTATGAAACACAATTAGAAAAAACAACTTCCTGAAATATCATTGACTGAAGCAATTAAGGCTGTAACAGGAAAACAATGACTTATTCTAGTCTCACACAACATTTACATAAATGAAATTTCATTAATTTCAATGAATTTACTATTGACTCACTTGGAATAAGATGAATATCTGGCCTACCATTAGCATAATATTACTATTTATATGGAGCTTCATCAGAAAAATTTATTATGAATAAGAAGCTATTAGAAATTACAATCTAAGCAGAAAGTTAACATAGCAATGAAACTAATATGCAAAAAAAATTATAAAAGCATTATCCCATGAAAATCAATCTTTAGGAGAAAGAAATGCAACACTGTTAGAATGTTTTATATTCTGTTGAGAATCAAAGCCTTTATTTATTTTAAATATTTGTCGTGTTTAAATAATTTCTTCCTTTGACTTTTTCTCCTGCATTTAAGCGAATAGTTTCAAGAAAATTTGTGAATAGAAAATGTTATATGAAATATAAATTTTCAGATACCCTCATTTAAGTCAACCTGATTTTGGATATCATACATTTTTCCTTTATTATTCAGGAAAAAATTGTGTTGGGAGTATTAAACAGCAAACTGTAACTCTGCTAAAAATGCAAAAATATTCCTCCAGAAAGAAGAGAAATAAAAGTGCTACGGAGAGTAAAGAACACCCATGCAAGCTGTCGTACAGGACTACAGAGGTATGAAATTGTATGCATCATATTCTTTGGACATCTTTCAAAACCTATTTTTAAATGTATTGGTTGTATTTAACAGACTTCCATGAGTTCATTTCAAATCCTCTGCTTTCTATGTAAACCAAAGCAGGAATAAAGAGAAGTCTGTAAACAATTATTCAGATAAATCAATTTCCTTGGATAAAATATAAATCTTCAAGATCACTCGTGTGTGAAGTTATTCATCGTTGGCATGATTAGCCCTATATAAATTCAATTAAATTTTATTTCAGGGTTATAAAATTTCAGTAATAGTGCACTAAACCAAGGTAAATCATTATATTTTAAATGGCAATATATTAATAAGCCTTTAGAAATGTTGAAAATACAGGGGCAGGTCACACCTATATAAAATACTTCCAGAGAAATACCAGCTGTTGTAATATGTGATACTGTTTTAAAAACATTAGTAATTTTTCCATTGTGGTGCTAGTGCTGATGAAAACCAACATGATGGTAGTGGCATTATTCTCTTGCAGATATGGTCTTTCAGATGAGATATAAAACTGAAGTCCTGCTGCTTATGCTCATTAAAACCTCATTGTATTTTTTGAAGAGTGTTAATCAAGATATCTTGTCTAAATCTCAAATCCATTCTGCTTTCATATTATTCATTAGTAGTCTCAAGATTATAAAACAAAATTATCTTCCTGACCTAAAGACTTTTGCAGTGCTCTGTGTGCTGTTGATACTTGTATTTGTCATCTCCAGAGGTGCTGTATTATGGTAGTAAAGAATTTTCATTTATTTGTGCTCACACCTCTCTCCTCTGATACTACTTTTTAAAATCTTGGATATGTCAAAACCTTTTCCAAAGAGCTGAGGAAGCTATAGTCCTTTCACAGTGAAGTGGCATATAGAGCTGTTAACATAACATAGTACAATAATAGCCATATGCTGGTGTCTGTGTCTGGATAAGTAGAGCACGTCTATCACTTCCCCAGTCGACCCGATTTGAAGAAGGAAGAAATCAATCAACAGCTCATATTCTTTCCTGATTTTTAGTTGATCAGATAGATAGATGAACATCAGATCTTTGATAACAGAAGTTCAAAATTCAGTTGTGGGTTCAAAATTATGTTTTTAATCAGTTTTCTCCACTGGCAAGGCACACATAAGTTGAGAAAACAGTATATGCATATTGATTCAGACACAGAAGAAAAATGAAGCTCCCTGAAAGAATAACTAAAGTTCTGGGTTTTTTTCATATGCCTTAAAAAAGTGCAATCAAAAGATGTAACTGTTTTGAACCAACACATCCCATGAGAATATTAAAATGTGGAAGCTTTTATAGTTAATGTTGTTTCACTTGCTAAAGATCAATTGAATTTTCAGTGGAGCAAATATTCCCTTACCCCACATTTCAGGCAAGTGGCATATTTTCTAGGTTTAATTAATTTTCCATCTATCTGCTTTCTGCATGAATATTTAAATGCATTATCAAATTTGTAATAATAAAAGACTAAGGAACATAAAAGATTTAGGAAGCTCCTCCCACAGAATTCCCTGCACCTCAGTTGTTGGAGCATTCTACTGCAGTATGGATTCCAGCCTCCATTCTAGTGAAAATTTAAATGGCAATACAGACTGATCATATCACTGATGAAAAAGCATTGATGCAAGAACCTAATAACAGCTCCTCCCTGATTATCTGACAGCTGTGCTACAAAAAGCTGCCTTCATTCAAACCTGACCACTCCACCAGGACCACAATGTTTAGCATTCCACGGTGTTAGATGAAGTCTAACAGATGTTAAGCGCATCAAAATCTACTGACTAAACAATCACCTAAGTCTTAATTTTGTGAGGTTTGTCCGATTTTGTCCCCAATGATCACTGACTCTGGTAAGCAATAAACTCAACACATAAAATTATCTTAGGAAAAATTAAACTGTGCTGAGGCATCTCTTATGCTTTGAACAAGGTTTGTTGTATCTCCATTGACACCAGTTAGTGTTTAAAGATTTTAGGAGGATGTAAAAAAAGTCAAAAAATCACGATCATGATAGCCTGGGGGAAAGTTCTGTGCTTTTCAAACAGAGTGCTAAGTTTCTGTCTTTGAATATTGGGTTTGTTTGTTGTCTCATACCACTAATAGGATGCCCATTGCTTTACTGAGGATGAGATGGAAAATAGAGTGTACAGTCAAGGGACCTACAAGTGCCGCTTTACTAGTCATACACTATTCAACCAGGAACACTAAAGGGATTAAGAAGGCAGCTTTGTATTGTCTCAGAGGTACAGTAACATAAGCACCACACTGGATTGTATGACAGTTACTATGGTAACTATTCCTTTTTTTCCTACCACTGAACCACACATTTGCCAGCAGAACAACTAAGTAATTTAAAAGCACGTGAGACAGAGGTGATCTTAGAGTCCTTTCAGTTTGACAGTATTTTCAGTGTTCTAAATCTGAAGATTGCCTGTTTTGAATGCTTAACTCTTTAAGCTGGGTTATTTGTAGCCCTTGTATGCACAAGAGTCTTTTGGGAGACCTTATGCCRAAGGAGCAGAGGGACTTCCTAAGAACAGTGCCATGAACAAGGCAGAAGAACAAAATAGTAGCATATAAAAGAGAGATGGGATACTGCAAGACAAAAATCTTGATTAAATTTAAACTTATTAATCCATACAGAAATATATGAATGCTGATAAGTGGCAGAGACGGAAGTACAAGGAAAGCTGGTCCAAAATTGTTTCATAGTTAGAATGTGCATATGTCTTAGGTGACATTTAGGAATTAGACACAAATTCCATTCAAATGGAACAATCATCCAGCTGGATTAAAGATATCAAGCCACACAGAAATAAAAAAACAAAAATATCATATGTAATATAATTCTAAAAGACAGGAAAGCGTATTTTGCTCATAGTGTATATAAAATAATGAGCAAGTAGGGAATGATACCAAAGGAAGAGACTGCAGGTCAGGAGCACATTTTTAGAGTCATAATTTAGAAAACAGCTTTGAATCAGTGAGAATCCTAAGCTTGCCTCCCTCAGGCTTTGTCTACTCTAAGCATTCATCTTCATCAGTTAAAACTGCTAAGTTCCTGATCRTGACTACAGCTGTCTTGAGGGAAAGCAGACACCTCTGCTTGGAGGACCTGAGCAGGAAAAAATACCAAAACATTTATCATTGTTTTTCAGATGTTTTGTTTGATTCCCTCCCCCCTCCAAAATCCTTCTTTTTTAAGGGATATAAATTCCAGCAAATTTTCAGCAAATACTCATTTATAAAGAAGTAGTGGAAACACACAAGAACTGCACCACTGTTGATTTTTTTTTGTATAGCTTTATTGAGGACAGAATTAGTGAAGAAGCATGCAGACTATTTATTCATACTATGGTAGGAAGACTTTGCTATCCCAATCTGTATAATAAATTGCACATTCTTACACTAGAACATCGTAGACACATAAAACTCATAAATGCAGAACCTGTATCAATAGGATTAAAATCATTTTAAGCTGAAGATAACAAGATCCATCTTTCTAAATGTTTCCACTAAATCCAGACCTCTAGGCAAAATGAAGTGTAGTTCAAGCATCCCTCAACTGGCACTAACTTATGTCTAGAAGCAAAATAGAAACGTTAGCATGACACTATAGCTGGGCTGATAGGTCCCAAMTCTCAGTCAGCCAGCTTGCCTTCTGCTGGAGGGGAAAAAGAATTGAATTAAAGGAACTAATAGTGTTCTGCTGCCATTCTAAATGCAAAGATCTTCAAGATCTGCATGGTGCATAAGCATGGCAATAGTTTAGAAAGGAAATGAGTTTGGATGGAAAAGAATAAAACTAACAGAACACTGCAAAAACTTAGTCTGGGCAAGTTATAGTTGGCTTGAAGTCATTAATCTCTTTTGGCATGCCTTTGGTGTTTTATCAACACAGAGCCTACCAACCGCATTAGACACAGTACATCTTTCTGCTAAACCAGAGCTCCGAGCGCAAAGCCTAGCCTTGCAAGAATACACAGTGGATTGATGGAACTTAATGAGCAAAGGAAGTCCGGAAATGAATGGTGGATTACACAAAACCAACACTTCTATTTTGTTTCACTACTGTTTATATTACCATGCATAAGAAGAACATAGATTAAGGATCACTTATGGATAGAAAATAAATATTGCAGATTTGATTAGCACATGGGTTTTCAGCTCTTATATGCTGCGTATCACAGAATGTCTAAAGTATTCCTCAATTTTTTTGATAACAGGGGACCAGCTATCCTATAGCTTTGGCCAGTATATTAACAAATATGATTTAAGTACAAAGTATTTATGTTTCTTAAACACACATGGCTTGATTTTTCCAAACTCCTAATGCAAAAATGAACACACTAAACTGCATGCCCAACTCTTACATCATCAAAATGCTATGATTTCACAGACAGACTGAGTGTTTATCTGTGCAAATAGCAAGGTAAACATATACTGTTGGTCATACATATGAATATGTCCATTTTGCTTTGCAATTCCTGCAACTGTCTTCTTGTTACAGTGTAAGCCTCTGTGGCAAGCAGGTGAGCAGGCAATAACTGAGGTAAAGAGTCCGTCCTCTAACAAATATACATAACTATAAAACTGAGCAGAGAGTACTCTTGGTTAACAAAACCCCACTAATCTACTGGTCAGACAGCCAGGAGTTTTGGGAACCTGGAGATGGTATGTTGCAGAGGTAGAGTCAGCTACACATATATATATATATATATGTATATTAGAGAAAGAGAGAGAGGGAGAGAGAGAGAAAGAGAGAGAGAGAGAGAGAGAGAGAGATTCTATACAGAATCTCTGTCCTTGTTCTTTCTTTGAGGCTTGTCGTGCTTCTGCATACTTCAGTGGTTGTTCTTCCTCCCCCAGATATTGCATTTCTTTCCTTATCCATCTGTTTTAGGAAATCTTAAATAACACAGTGACAGCCACACTTCCCTTTTTGTATTTTTGGTTCAGTCACAGGTTACTATGCTAACTGCTGCTCATACCAACTACAGACTATTTGGTTTTCAGTCTGATAAGAACAAGCATAAAATTTTTATCATAGTTTAGAAAGTATGGTTCACTGTATTTCCAGTCCTACAGGTATATATGCATAACTTTAGTTATCTCCATCTCCATATGTTGAACAGATTTGAACATCAAAAGATGGTAGATTCAATAACATAGACCGTTTCAGGGGAGTATTTCAGATTTTTTTTCTATAAATCCTGTATTTCTGAAATGCTGAGTTAAAAATATCTTTGTGTGTGACTGAGATAAGTTTCAACTTGAAATGAGTTCACCTCAGTACCATGCTTTTAGATCTCTGCATTTCTACCCAGAGTTTGATTATTTCTCATATTGTATAATGCTAATCAGTTATGCCGGTGAGTTCTGTTGTACCTCCTTGAAAAATGACAAATGTTTAGGCAAACTCTTTTAGATTAATCTGCCAAAACAGGAATTATCACTGCTCTTAAGGTAGTTAAAAAAGCATATGTGGAGAGATAGGACTGACATAAATCTTAGCCTCTTTTTAAACAATACCAAAATTGCTATTGGTTTTGAAAGTATTTTATCTTGCGTGTGTTAGAGAGATGTGTTTGAGAAGTTCAGAAATTCTGAGGTATAGAAAACTGAATTTGGTACTTCTATTGTTGTCAATATTGTATTCTGACAGCTGTAGTGCCCTTGAATTAAGAGTAACTTTATCAGAAGTAACTTTATCAGAAGTATGGAGTTTGACCTAACTGTTGTAATTCTGTTCATTTGCATATGGTCTCCAAGCAAGCACTGAAATTCAGTGCCATTGTTTCTGTGTGGTAACACAAAGTATCACCTCTGCAGATACACCTGGGTCAAAAATAGGCAAACTTCCATCCCCTGAAGTGACAGGGCAGCTCTTAATTCCTGAAGAAACACCCTTGTGTTCCCTTTATAAAAGCTGTGATTCATTCTGATTTGGGGGCTGGAGAACAACCTTAATTTTCTTCCTAAGAAGTGTCAAGGATTTTGTCTTTGGATCAGACATTTCAATCCCAGTCCCTGTTCCCCTCCCATGTACCTTTTTGCACGTACACCTTAGTGAGCGTCAGGGACAAAACATGTGACTCATCACTACAAAAATGAGGATATTCTTCTAATTCACAAATCAATATTAACCACAATTCCTGCAATGAAGATCTGCCAGAGATATTAAAAAAAAAAAAAAAAAGATTTATCTAAAAATCACATCTTTCCTTCTTTAGGGGAAAAGGTAAGGAATAATGATAGAATTTTTCTTTTGCTGAGTTCATTACCTAAGCCCAGATAACTAGAATAAACTGGTCAAAACAGTCATTATACTTTTCACATTCGGTCTGAAAAGTATCACTTAAGAAAGAGTAACAATTTTTCACAAGCATTTTTCTGACCACTCCTATTGATGTCACCTGGACTGAAAAGTAAAAATTAGGCTACTTTAAATATCTTTTAAGGTATGCATTTAAAGTCCAGTAACCCAAATCCAAAAAAAGATGAAAACATGTCAGATACGGACCTAGCTTGCCAGGAGGAATCACAGATACCACGTTTGACATCTGAGCTCCTTGTACAGTGCAACAGAAGAGTTGGGCACTTTACAGTGAGTGCAGGCAGTGCAGGACCAGGTACAGGGTGCATGCTCCAACACTGTGAAATGGGAAACTGGGAACAGAAGCTCTAAGTCAGGCCCTTCATGCAGCTAATTAAGAGCTGCAGGGAGAAAACACCCTTTAGACAAGATCCAGAGCAAAAACTCTCTACCGATTAACTTTGTCCTTTTTCTTTTTCTTTTCCCCCCTGAGAAATGAGCAGTGTTTTTTCAAAGCGCAGGAGAGGTAGTCTCTCACTTCTGCAGTTCTGTAGCTTCTCATGGACAGGGAAGAAGTATAGTCCCTCACAAAAAACTTGTGTGAAGAGATCTGCATCCATGCTTTCCCACATGAATGCCTTGATGAGGGGGCTATAGGCTTTTGTAACAATGAATACTTCCCCCATCCCCTCCTGAAGTTGTTCACGAAAAGGCCATTATGGAGAAAAAAGAAACTCTGAGTTGTAACTAGTTGTTTTGTCGCTTATCTGGAAAAGTACAGATTTAGGTTACAATACGTGCTGCTAGAACTGCTCCTGTATGGTATCTGCTGTCTCTTTCATATCAGACGCTAGTTCTGTGAAGCAGGACTCTGAGGTTCCAACTCAGAGACATCAGTTTGAAACTAAATTACTTTTGTTATAGGAAGTTGCAATGCCAAAAGTGTCAGCTTGCTTGACTTCACAGTAAAAGCCAGAAAATAATGACTTAAATAAAATATAAACAGAAACAAAATTTCAGGAAATATCTCTCCATTAAAATTGTCTAGAAGTGTGACAAATTCAAAAACATAACAATTTTTTCTTCTCAAAAAGTGAAGTATTCAGTTGAGCAAGATTTTCTTAGAAAATTCAGAAAATTTCCAGAAAATAGCAGAATTATATTTATACACTACATTCCCAGAAACTAAGTCCTAACCTCAGCTGTTCAAATAACTTGTAAAATTTTAGGAAGAATAAATATATATATTTAAATATATAGAATAATTTATTAATTTTTGTTCTTGAAGGATATGTCTGCACCAGCCTCGAAAACTATGGATACTTTAAAAGTATTCTCAAGACACAAAGAAGGGGAAAAAAAAGACAATAAAGACTGAAAGGTGAAAAGTCTAAAAACTTTTAACAATATCCTTTGCCCTGTGGTATTTTATTTTTCTTTTTGAAGAATACTGGCAATCAATGCCTTTAATTTCTAAAGGTGAGCCTATAGCTTAAAAAAAATGGTGTCTTCAGGAAAAGTCTGAAGAATATTCAGGACACAGGAAAACACATGGTTATTCAAAGCAATTATCAGGATGAGCCTTTACAAAAAAGTAGTTTTCTCTACAGCAGTTTAGAAATTTGAATCTAACAACAGCTAGTGATAGTAATTCCAACTAATCTTTTATTTCTTTTCCTCAGAACTGCCAATTTACTTTCTTTTTATGAAGAAATATATATTCCAATTAAACTTCTAATCAGGAAAGTTTTCATAGATACGGGATGAAATGTTTGTTAAGAAAGAAACTTTTTTATCCCACACAGTTTGGTACAGAAGACTCTGCCAAATTTGGAATAGGAAAGTGCATCTTTTTTCAGCCAGGGAGAGCGACCTAACTCTGGAACTATAATACTAGTATGTGCAGATTCAGAAAAGAGAAACTGAGATGTGCACAGCTGGAGCTCAAATCACTTTCTCAGTCTTGCTAAGTATTCTGCTTACCTGGCTGGCTGCTCTGGGGAGGGACTGTCTAGGAGTGTTTCTCAGCCTGTCTCTCACACACAGATTTTTGTGAACATTTTCATGATTTCATCCCGATGAACAAGACAATTTGAGATCCTGGGAAGTTCCAGGGGAAGTGAAAATGACTTTTTTTAGCCTCCTTTAGTTGTAGTATTCCCTAGAGCTTTTTTTCAGTTGCAAAATTGCTTAGGTATTCAACAGCTCCAGTAATCTCAGAGCTAGCATCTAAATTACAAATGAAATCTTTTAAACTTGCTTACTGTGCAAAGCAGGTTTTCAACACTTGGAAAAACTGTAATTTCAATTACAACAAAACATACTTAAAAATGTAAGTAAGGAGAACAGGACTGCTATTTGAAGAATGTTCAGGATTCCTAAAGAGACTGTCAATTTAAATTTTATTAGAGATGAGTGAGTATCTATCTCTTAGCCTGAACTAAACAGAATCTGGACTTGAAACTTCAGAAGAACTAGGGTAAAACCAAAGTATTCTATGATAAACAGAACCTTTCTTCTTGAGAAATATCCATGAAGCGATATGGATGCCCACCTACCTTTTCTGCTTCAAACAATGAGGTTCCATCAGGCAAAGTCAGGTATATTCACAACTATACTTTTTGTTGATCTCACAGTTTTTTTTCAAGTATTTTTCATCACTGTTCTGACTGGAAAACCTTATAATTTAATATTTTTTATTTTCATTTTTCAAGATAAGGCTGCAAACACAGACACACCAGTGCCTGCAGACCCTTAAATCTATGAGTAGTCTGGTATGAGCTAACATACATGTTCTAATCTTTTTGATAGTTCATTCACTGAAAATGTGTAAGATTCACATTTCATATCTTTGTGCTTGGACTTAAGCAATCAAACAGACCACATAGAAAACTCAAAAAAAGACAAAAATAGACATATATAACTTATATACAGATGGCAGGAATACAGCCTATGGTGCCTTTAACTCACTCAGAAGGTACAAATAAGATGCCTGTCAAAAGAATTTTCAGATTTCCTCTAAGGCTGTCACTGCCGGTCAGGTTGTTGCAAAGTGCCAAAAGAAATGTATTCAAACTTATGGCCCATAGCAACAACAAGGAAACAGTTTTCAATAAAGATTAAACATGTCTTTTAAATATTATCCTATGTGATGTCTGCTTGGCTCAAAAATTCTCACAAACCAAGATCTTATTTGCTTTTTTTCATGTTTTATTTAAAACTGATATCACAAATACAGTTCTCACCTGAATTTTTGCACTGAAAGTGCAAAAGTCAAACACATCTCTTACGAAGTGCAATCTCTGACCCTTTGGCCATAAAGGATGTATTGCATATACATCCTTAAGCTCTTCTCACACAGAAAATAGCAAAAGCCTCTTGATTCTTAACAGATGCTACATAATTCCTTTTTCTCACATTAGATATCTTCAAATATCATTTTAACATACTTCCTTGGGATTCCTGATCTGTACTTAAAATCATATTCATATATTTTGTTTTCTGTCACAAGGCTCAATATAAAGGTTAGTGGCCATCTATCTGTTTTTGTAGTAATCACATCAGAAACTGATTAAATAAGATCATCAACCAGCAAGATTTCCTTGCCAAATTGTTTATGTGTATATGATTAAATTAGCTTCACTAGCTATTATAGCTTGAAATTGAAACAACTTCTGAACATTTAAAATGATCTTTTCCAAACTGACCAGTGTACTTCTATGCATCTTGGATAACAATAAACAAACTGTGGTCTGTTAAAATCTTACTGGAACCTACCTACCTGCATTACATTGCCCATGTTAATGACATTCCATTATTCTACTTGCTTGGTTATGAAGGACGCTCTTTGTTGGAAGGCCCAGTTGGAACTCAATGGAAGAGATTTTGGAATTTTTTTCTTCTTTTTTTTTTCCCCCCTCTGCAGGAAAAAAAAATAAATTACCTTTTCTACAGTCAGAGGGGTCCAATACAAGAGATTTAGAACTTTTTGAAATATTGACTTTTTGAAGTCAAAGAAAAGAAAGAAAAGAACATTTCCAGCTGTTTTGAAATTTGGACATTCTGACATAGAAAAAGTGAAACCATTTTGATTCCCTGCCTTTCAAATGTTTGACTCATGTTCAAGGCCCTCTGTAACCATTTTTCCATTGAAGAACTGCAATGTTTTTCACACCCTATGCAGTTTCATGAAAATCTTGCTGTTTTTAACAAATCTTTAACTGTAGTCTGCCAATATTACACTTCAGGAGAAAAGTAATATAACATACTTGTTTTGGGAACAGTGTTTTTTGCTTGTTTTGAAATCTGTGCTGTTGTCAGTACTTTTTTAACAATAGGAAAAGACACCCCTGTATGGATGGATGAATGCATGATTAAAAGGATGACTAATAGAATAAACAGCTTTCTTTCCTTGTTCTCCACATCTCCTGCTATTGTTAGAAATGCAGTTTCTCAATGGAAGACAGCACTAGCATTTCCTTAAACCAAAACTGCAAAGCTTAGCCAGGTGCAATAACCACCATTCTCTACCAAAAGCTTAAAAGTTTTTGTTGATTTCAATGAGTAAGTTGCTTAGGCATATTTGAAAATCCCACAGGGTATCTAATTGTATCTTCCTGTTTAGATATCTTAAAATACTTTTAAATCGTGCCCCTCTTGTGTATATGAATGAAGTATATTATTGCAATCAATAAGACAGAACTAGTATTATCGAAGAAGAGCATGTACTAAAGAATTACTGCTGGGGAGTTTAGTCATTATTCCTCGTTAGGAATATCAGCAATGTTTCTACCCTATATTCAGTGAAGTCAGATGTGTAACCCAAATGTCATGACTCACAGGGAAAAAAAAGTATGGGTCAGGGATTAAAAAACTTGTTAAGGAGCTACAATGCCCTGCTGTAGCCCAGTTTTGAATAACACAGACGAAGAACATCTGAAGAGCTAGGGCAACTGACTCTCACTGACACCTGCATTTTATTTAGATACCTTATTTCCTTCGAGAATAGAAGCCTCGAGATCTACATGTACAGAATTGGGCATAATAGCATTTCTCTGCCTCAAAAGGTTACCATGAAAATAAATACACACTCTCAGTAAGTACTTTGAGATAGACTTTTCTCTGATGAATAAAGACCTCAGTTGCTTTCTATTTGTCTTGAATTTTGTCTCCCAAGCATCCTTTTTGCTATCACATCCCTAGCTGCACACATAAAAATGCTCCTTCAGTTTGCATCCTCACAACTTCTCGAATGAATGAGACAAGGGTGCTGCCTGTAACCAATTATCCTGTCATTAGTGATTACTCCTATAGCTTATGCACCAGGAGGGAGCGAAATATTGGCTATCTGGACAGTCTTAAATGTTTTGTTCCTGCATTCTAAGTTCTTCATTTTCAGTCTYAATAACAATCTTTTAAAGTTTTAGTTTCATGTAATTATGATAGCATATGGGAAATTACCATAGATAATTCCCATTTAACTTGTCAATATAAAAGTTAAGGATGTTTCCTAATTTTCACTTTGTTAGTAGACAAGTTTCGTTTTTGCTGATAACATTGATTCATGTAATGAAGAATTTCAAAGGCTTTTATTTTGTTTGAAGGCACATATTGAAAATACTATGAGCTTGCAAAAGAAATGAGACTTGAAAACTGTTGATGTTGCTAACTATAAAATTACAAAATGCTAGTGATTTGAGCAGGAAAAATGTCCTTCAAGTAATGATCCTTCTGCCTCTAAGTATGAAATACAGGACATAGGTGTGGGAGCAACTGAAACAGTATTTTGTACCGCCTATCCTACATTGGACTGAGCCTTATTCGCATGGTTTGATGATCATCTTACAGTATGGATTGGTCATCTTAATCTTTGGCTGGATCAGTATTCACTCTGAGGCATTATTCATCAGGTTAAATGACTATATAATACCTTTATAACCCAAGTTATATGTCTTAAAAACATCATGTCATAACAACTTGAAATAATTTTTGTAGAGAAAAGAAGGGTTTCAGAAAAGAAGCTCCTTTAAATCAAGATTTTTTTTCACCCACTGGGACACTGAGAAGAAGAATGGGAAGGAAGAACTGTAACAGAATAAAAAAGAAACTCACATAAACCATTTTATTTYTTCATTTTCTCTCAGACCTTATTACAGTACTTCCATCCCCCTTTTCTTCAACCAGTGTTGTGTTTTTAAATTAAAAAATAGCAAATATGGAATATGACAGATGAAGTAACATATATTTCAGATTGAATAAAGAATCCCTTTGAAATTTTCATAGCTTTGTTGTGGTGTCTGGGCTTTGTTTCTACTAAGGGATGACTTCATTTAAAAATTGCCTAAACAAAAGTGGATTGAGAAGAAGGGATGGCAATGACAGAGGAGGGAGGAACATGGGCTTGCATTGTAAGAAATGCATGTGAAAGAATAGTGATAAGTATTTGGGAAAAGTATAACATACAGACAAAAACTGTTTCTACTAACTGATTGTACATTTTAAAGAATACAAAAATGCAAATTTTGAAATAAAAATATGCAAATTTTGAAATAAAAATAAAAAGTAAGTATTTTAGAGAAGACATGGATATAAAGAAGTACAGGGTAAAAAATAGCCAAAACAAGTATTTTCTCCTTACAAAAATGAAATAATATGTTATTTAAAATAAGGTAATTTTTGAAAACAAACTATTTTAAAACCATTATCAAATGACATCACAGCTTTTGTACATTTTTCTATGCATTATTTCATTACAGCTACAGATTAAAATAGTACTTTTCTATGATTATCTGAAACTTCAGTGATATTAAATTAGATATGCCAAGGAACAGCTCCGTGTAAATAATAGAAAAAACTTCCATGATGGATTTCATTCTATCAGAATCCTGGGATCTGCACCTATTATAAGAATGTGATCTGATACAAACAGTTTTACACTTTGGGATTTGTTAAATAGGGCTAGTGAAGAACTCATTACTTGAGAAGTGTTATATAGGGAATACAGTATACTGAAGATTAAAAAAATCCCACAACAATGATTATGAAAATATTTTGGAATAGAGCCCTCAGAGAATCAATTTGGGTTAGAGAACATATTTAATTTTGTACAATAACAAACCCAAAGCAGTAAATTAATGTTCATCATTCCCCAAACACATTTTCACTGTCTAGCCAAAGTCACCCTGAAAGACTGTGTAGCTCTAATTAGAGCATATCAGTAAATTTATAGTGAATGGGATTTCAGTAGTCGTAGTGTATAATCCTGTTTTGTTAGCCCTCCTCCTACATCTAAATTGTAGTTCCTTAGAGCACCAGCTTTATTTTTGCAAATGATAGTTGCCTAGCCAGCTCTAAAATTAAATTTGTAGTAGTAACATCTGGTTGTCAGTTTGTCATTTCCTTTGCTCTGATCTTGTCATTTTCTGCAGCTATTACTGACTTAACCAGTTGCATAGAAAGGAATGTATAGTCAATTTTTTACTTAAAAATATAGCATTTGTTTTTCATATACACGTATGTTTGTATATATATTTAGAAATCAAGGTGGCCAAAGCTAGAAATAAATGCCATGAGTATATAAAGTGCTACATATTCCAGCTTTTCTGACAGACTATTTTGCAAGGTAGAATGCAACAGGGAAAAAAAAAAAAAAAAGAGAGAGACACCTACAACAAAAGAGTCATGAAAATCCAATATTCTATTTACAGAAATATGTTTTTTCTGTTGCAGTAGTCCAAAGACTTCTTTGTTCATCTACTATGCATAGCAGTGAATGATGGGCCTGAAGGGACTAGAGACAGCTGGGCACAGAATTAATCTATGCCAGTTTACACCAGCTGAGGCCCTGGCCCAGAACACTGCTGTGTAGTTTGCTGTGCTCTTCCTCCTTGGAGTACAGTAACAAGAAGAATCTTTCAGTTAAAGTGTGCCCCCCACCCACAAAAAACAAAAAACAAAAAACTATGTCTTTCTCAGAGAGAGAGTTAATTTTTGTGAGAGTTCCATGAAAGAAAAGAAAAAATTTTGTTAAAAATGATCAATGTCCCCAAGTGAGCTGATTCCATGTCACTACCACATGTCATGGGAACAACCAAGGAGGGAAGTCAGAGTAACAATTAAAGTGGTAATAMATAAAGATAAGTAACAGGTTACAAGGGGATCCCCCCCCCTCCAAACTACATTAGTTGTCCTGATTTAGAAGTTCATTACACAGTTATTTGCTACATAACACACAACCACTAGCTCTAAGATAAAACATAGCTATTTAAAATATAATGGTTTTCAATTTTATCTGAATTTATAAAAGCAAATAGCAGACATAATATAGAAGCAAACTTCTATATAAATAACTTTTCAAAGAAGTGACAAAATGACTTGGGTCTGGCATGCATCGTTGCTGCTGCTTTATGCTAGGATTCACCAAAGGGAACTACTTGAGTAGTTCCAGATTGTTTCTTGATGAGCAGAAAAAATAGACAGAAAAAATACATAAAACTCTGCCATGAACTAACATGGTCTTTCAAAACAAAGTGCTGCTTAAATCTTATCTTAGACACCAAGTCCCCAGCTGCACAAGCTAAAGTTTGCTTATGGAAGCAGTGCCATCATCTTTGAAAAGGTAACCTGTTTTACTGGAGTTAACCAAATGCATCAGTATTTGTAGGCTTACTGTCAGACCCTGGGAACCTCCCCAGCCCTTGCTGTCCCAGCAGCCTCCAGGTCCTGTGGTGCCCTCACACTTAGGGTGAGTGGGCTTCAGATTTCCCTTCCACCACAGGCATTACTGAAGTCCATTCGCTCCCCTAAACTGTGACTGCTGATCTCCTATTCTCTTTCTGAATTTGTAGGAATTTGTATTTACTTTGTCTTATTGTACTGGCACAATTACTTGTTGCTGCTGATACAAGGTATGCCTGACCAAGCACAGAGCAGAAACGGATGTCCATCCAGGTCAGTGGGTGTGCAGGGACCATCCAAACACGAGGGCCACAGGTTCTGCTCTTCGTGCAACTGCCTTTGTAGCTGATTGTTATGAGGTCTTACAGGAAAGTTTAATTAGAACATGGACAAAAACAATGATGAGCTTGAATTTCATCTAAAGTAATTATCTATCTTTACAGATCTATTAGTTTCACAGCTACGTAAATTGGTTAATTGTAAATGCAGGTAAACAAAAGGAGACTCCCATCAGTGTCCATATACTCTTATCGGATTTACACTGACTGACAAAATTTTCTATCTATTTTATGAAAAAAGTAGCACATGAAAGCGTGACTTGCTTTCACTCTGTTCTTCAGAAATAACTCTGACACAATCCTAACGCTTTCTGACTGGAATTCCTCAAGCAGATACTCTACTTGGTTCAGGGTTTTATGGTTTTACCTCTCATTTCAGGACCAGGTTTGGGATTTGTGACTTGTACCCTTTTGCTGTCTCCAAATTGTATGATAAAACCTTCACAACTCTATTGAATTATTTCTTATACTTTCCACTTCGCACTTGTTTCCAAAACTCCATTTAAGGTCCACTATTCTGAGATTACACTTTAACAGTAGATTTCCTTCTATTTCTATTCACATTCCTCTAAACAAATTACTTCACAAAATTGTTGTTCTAGTCTAATAATAAAGAATGCCTCTTCTGTGCTTTTGCTTTTTAGTTCTTGCTCCTTCCGAAGTTGCTATCTATCTGCAGATTCTTACTAAACCATAAAGATAGCATTGTTAATTTACATAATATTAGCATGGATCTTATGCTATTTAGTYTTCCTCTTCAAAATGCACAAATCTGGAAGAAATACTTGAAAAATCTCAAAGAAAAATGCATAAACAACATGTTTTAGCCCAGGGAAGGAAAACAAAAGGGGAAAAAAGGCTGAAATCCCACACTCTGGAGACTTAGAAGCATGAGGCAAATATAAATAACACAAGTATTTTGAACACTAAGTATTTGAGATTGACATTTATTTAACCCTTATCTAGAACATATTGCAATGCTTTCCCAGGTCTGTTTTCCTGCACAACTATCTTTTACTGAAAAGGGATTCACTTCTTAGCAGGATCTTCCTTTTACTGTGCCAAAAACTCTCTTGAATCATTCTGAAATACAAGGAAACACTGCATCTCTAATAAGGTTATGTCAACCTAGCAGACAGTCTTAAAGTGGCCAACATATCCCACTTGTTCTGCATGCATACACACCCATGTTTATTTTTTTATTTGCTTATTTATACATGTATGTAAATACACCACCGATTTTACTCTGTGCAAGTCTTAAAATTTCCTGGTGGAGACAATGAATTTCCTGGTGGAGACAAATAACAGTGAGTTCTTAAAGCAAGGCACCTTTTTCCATTCAGCCAGGTGGAATTTTAAAGCTCCAGTACTCTTTCTACAATTGTATGTATACTCATTAGCTCAAAAATGAACCATGCTTTGTCACTGTCAGGATGAGCTATGCTGTGGCATCAGAAAATCTGATCTACACATGTATTTATTTTTTAACATTAAGATGGAACAAGCTGTGTAGAACATATGTCATAAATTCGAGTACACTTGTTTTAAGAATAGCTTTCAGAGCATATCCATATTGTGAATACAAGAGATAGGAACCGTATAAAAAACTGGAAAGCACAGAACAACATTATCAGTGTAATTTTAATTATGATGTACTATTCTGAGATATTTATCTATTTTTATTTGCTTGCCACTGAAACCATTTAATCTTAGTCCCTTTATCTTGCTGTGTCAAAGCCATATATATCAGGTTAAGGATAATGGATATGTATTTGTACACTATTTAATCTACAAAATAGATGCATTATGTTATTGGAATGGTAGGGTGCAAATTGGTGAAGTTCTGCAGCATTTGAATTGTGCTGTAAGGAGGGAACAGAGGGAATCTTGTTTGTTTTTTTTTTTCAAAAGAAAACTTACTTTTGTAAAATTAAGTTTACTAAAAAATAACACTGTTTGTTAAGGAATATGTGCAGCTACAGAGCTAGAGTTCCTTATTTTTACATATTTGAAACAGTGTTAAAATAACATGCAATTATTTTGTTGGCATTTTGGGCTTTTAAGAGGGCAGAATTTCACCCTCAAAGTAGTAAAATAGCTTTTAAAAACATGTATCCAAATGTATCCAAAAATGATCCAATACCCCAGAAAGTGATTTCCATAGGAAAGATCATGTCCAAACCAGGTGGAAACATTATTGCACAGGCAGAGAAACTTTTATGTTTTTTCAGGATCTTGGACAACTGTTCAGGTCAGACAGAGCAGCAGCAAACAGAAAGGAACCAAGCTTGAATTAATAATATGCTTGAATTAAAGCACGTTAAAAAGTCACGGCATATATTATTTAATGGAAGAGAGTTAATTTGAAAATAAAAATAAAAACCAAACACCAAATTTCCATTAGGAAAGTTTTGTTGTTGTTGTTGTTGTTGTTTTCCCCTGCAACTGCTTCAGGATGTAATCTTAAGATTGCTAGAACTAAAAGAAGCCAAGACACCAAAACTAATTTTCTTTCCTTTCACTCTTTCCATATTTTGCTAGTATCTCATGATACGATTGGCTGTATTTACAACTGACCAACAAAACTGGTGCCACAGTATGAGGTGGTGAAGTGCATATTGCCTACTGAGGTCCCTCAGAGAAGTTCAACGTATTCAATGTGTTCAAGCAACGTGTTCAAGCAATGTGTTCAAGCAATGTGTAGATAAGTTGTGATATTTAAAATATTTTAAGGACAAAAGGGAATATGCCATATATATGTAGTCAAGAATTTATTCTTGGCCGAATTAAAATGTTCTAACAGAACTTTTAATACTGAAGCATTTTCTCTGGTGTTAAACCCACCCTCCCAACATCCCTCTGGGTCCCATGCTTGGCAGTTTCAGCCTCCCCCAAGTGGAGATGTGGGAGTGTCACAGCTGCCTGTTAGTCTCCTCACTTTTTCACTGGAAGGAGTGTGATGCTGGTGGTGGGGTCCCTCCCTCCTCTACCTTAGGTTTGCTTGGGACCGTTTTTATACATTTTCCTACCCTGCCTGCTCCAATCCCCCTGTTGCTAGATAAGGGGCTAAAGCTGATCCCCAGCCCCACCCCTGGCAGTGGTGTGCTGGGCAGGGACTGCCTGGGGCTGTCAGACCCTTCCCTGGTGGCACTCACCGAGCTGAAGCTCAAACGGGCTGCCATGCATGTTCAAACAAATCTGTGTTTTCATAGGCAGAAACATCAAGTAGAAGTATTCGGCTGAGTTCTACACGTACCTGTGTCCATGCACTCCTGACTGCATTCTGAGGTAGCCTGAAGCTGGAGATGCAGTAGAAGTCCCTGACAGTACAAGCACAGGATGGTAGCAAAGACCCCAAAGAGTATGAACACAAACTGCAAACGTCAATCACAGGTCAGTAAAAAGAAGAGCCTTAAACACTGATAGAAACTGATTCTGAGCACAGTGAAGAGAACAAAGTATGTATATGCAACATATGTAAAATATCCTATATATGTTAAAAATGCAAAGGATATAAGAAGGAATAAAAAAGTCACAGCCTTCACAAAATGGGAACAAAGAATAGAGAAATAAATTGCTCCAGCATTGTCTCTCCCATTCCTGATTAACTCCATTACTAAAAGCCAGAAGGACCCTTTGGTAGAGAAAGAGCACTGCTTTTTGATTTCCCACTTATCACTTCTGCCTATTTCAGACTTGACAATATATAAAGTATTTTTTTTTTACCTTATAACTGATTTAAATAAATTAGAAATTTAAAGAGAAGTATATGAGTGTTTGTGCACGTGTTTTCTGCTCCAGCCTTCCCCACAAAAAGGTGATTGATACTACATAATCAAATCAGAATAACCTCAGATATAAAAATAGGCTCTACATAATGTCTTCAGCCTGTGAGGATAMAAAGCTTGAAAGTAGGGTGGTTTGGGGATGAGGGTTTGTAACCTGTGGAGGGAGAATGTTATAAAAGGAAGATTGTGGGACAAGCAGAGGTTAATGAACCTGAGAGATATAAAACTTAGAGTAAGTTTCATCCTAGAAAACTAAACACTTAAAGACAGAAGAAAGTCCCCAGGCAGCACTGTTGCCTCAAGACTTCAGTGAAAAAAAGCACTGAGATTTTGAGCACTGTTGAAACAGCACAGCTCTTAAAACAATCGAAGATTATGTGAAAGTATGATCTCAGCTCCTTATCAATTGGTTTTATATGAAGTGGAGAAAAAGTGAACTGCTGCTCCATGCATCATTTGCCATGAACTCCTCTCAAGTCACTCAGTAGAACCTTTACTACTTCGACATAACTTCACTACAAAACATGGTTTGTTGAGAAAATAAGCCTGTCTTGTTGTTGTTGTTGTTGTTGTTGTTGTTGTTGTTCTGTTTTGTTTTAAGAGAAAACTAAGTGAGCTGAAGGACATCCAAAGGCAATGACATCTCTCAATGGTTTAATATGAAGGCATTAGACATATTATACCATGAAATTTGACAACTGCCTAAATCAGCAAACCCCACACAATTGATAATGCCCTGATAGGCTCTGTGGAAAAACATACTGTGAGTTCAACTTTAAGGGATAAAATGGCAACATCATATCTAACAAAACAGCRTCAATAAAGGCTGAATTCAAGGCTTCTTGCACAGAGGAAGAACTTTCAGAAGATAAAAGCTTTTTTCACTGCAGTTATGTAAGACTACAGATACGATTAATTTCTCTCAACTTCTAGAACTGGAAAAAAAACCCAGTAAAGCGGGAGTTTTTATTGTGTGAAGCTGTCTAGCAGATAAGTTCTTCAGGGTGTTCTTTTATTGTGAAATGATATGACTGTTATAGGGAAAGACTGACTCACTGATTGGTGCTTCATTGAGAGATAAATATTTTTATGAATAACTTAAATTTTAAATTTTTTGATGCTCTTTCAGTTGTCAGGGCTCCCGTACTGGGTTGATACTTACGTTCATATCAGTGAGCTGAATACTAGGTTAGAAGGTACAAGAAGTATATCTTTTTTTATGTTTCCCACAATGGGAGAATATTTGTAAAGAAGTTTTAGCCTGTAGCTAGAAATGCGAAAAAGGGGAAAGGGAACTGTCTAGTCTTACCCAACACTGGACAGTAATTTGATTAGTCTGATTGGTGTTATCTAAGGCCACTGCAATGATTTAATTTCCCATCTTACTGAACACTCATTGGAAAAGTATTGCTAGAGAAAATTAGATCACAGATCCCCTTTCATTGAAGAGGTTGCTCAACCAGTCAGATAGGAAACGGGAAGAGCTGATAAAATGCTCATGTCATAGAGGTTTTCAGTTCAAATTCAAAAAACAATAGCTCAACAATTACTTGTTGGGAAAGAAAGCTAATTACATCCTAATCTTGTACAAAGAAGTAAGCACCTGTCTTTCTGACAAAAATAACTTTGTGAACATTACCTTTCAAACTAATGCAGGAAATAAGCCTTATCCTTAGCTGACTATGATATCTCTTGATATCAAGATGTATTCTAGAATATACACTGTTGGAGTGGGGGGACGGACCCGGAGTAATGACGGAGTCTCAATATGAGTATGATCGTTCTCCCTTTATTCAAGCTTTTACAGAGTATATGTAGACAGGCAATAAGCATGTGCTAGCGATAGCTATATGATTGGTTTACAGTCTCTGTTCACACGCCTAAAGCGGAAATATGATCGGTGCTAGGTTGCTGTTCACGTGGAAGGGTTTGTCAGCCCCCTCCTTGACTTGTTTACCACTACTTGTCTTCCCCTTTTGTAATGGTCTAGGAATGCTCAAGGACAGCTCGCATAGACGTGGGCCCTCCCTCCATCGTGAAGACAGGATTGCTCACTTCTAAGAGATCATGCCCCTTTTCGCTTAACCATTCTTCCACAATACACTATATTATTAACAATTTAAAATACATTCAAAACCCAACATATTCCATCCTTTGTCCCATTCCTCCCTGGTTTCATAACTATACTGGACACCAAGAAAAAAAAGAAAAAAAAAAGAAAAAATATATGACAAGAGCAAGATGGGCAATCCTTTTACTAGAGAAGAAAGGTTCATTATATAGCTCAGAGAAATCACAATACCTGAGAAAACCAAAAAAAAATCACTGAGTGGAGTCAGCTTTCTAAGAATTTATTCAGCCATGTGAAATTCTGTGAAATATTCACAGAGATATAGCTTGAGTTGTTCCAGTGTTCTTTATACGTCTTTAAAATTATTGTTTTAAGATAAGGAATACCTAAAATGATTTTTTTAATTTATACGTATTTATATTGTACATAATCCAGCTGAGGATGGTGATGCAACTGTTCATGAGACAAAACCAATCTGACATCACAGTTTAGTGTTTACCTTATGATATGCTAAATCTTTAAAATACAGAGATTTCAAACACAGTGACACAGTTTTGGGGAATGGAGGGGGCTGTTGTGTGATGTTACTGTGCACATCAGATATAAAGTCTAACTAAAGATACAAGGATGGGAAGATTATATTGGTTTTACTACTGCCAAATGAAGAGATACTACAATAAACTCACCCAAATAATGAAAGGTAGATAACACAAGCTGGATTTTCTATTTTTTTGAGAAGGACTTGGGAGAGCAGCAAGAGAGACAGGAGGGTCTTTTTATCTGGAAATGTGATGATAAACCAAAATGCTGCTCAAATGGTTTCCAAATTTCAGACAGCTTTGAATTTCAAAGTGTGATAATAATCTTCCAAGATTTTCCTAAAAGAAAAAAAAAAGTCAAATTCCAAATAGTCCGAAAAATTCTTGTAAAGTAAGGCAAAAGATCAAGACAATGATTCTGCCTAGGTCTTTTAGGAAAAATGAAGAGAAAGACAAAGATGTAATTTCCTATAATTTTGATTGCTATGCTTTGAGACTTTGAGAAGAACAGGAAATAACATTATTTTTACACCTATTAAAATCACATCCACAACAAAGAAAATTCCTACTCTGTTACTTACAAAAAGGAGCTCATTCCATCTTGAACAGTAGTTTATGTATTCCTAGACTTTCAGTTATACAAGTTTATGTGGTTTCACGGAGCTAATCCGAGTCATATAATCACATGCTTTCCACATGACCAGAGTGCTTTATAACCATGCATTTGGAATATAAGCCTGTATTCATAAATCTACTACTCTTGCAGTTTAATATGTTGCAAAAGACTTGAAATTATGGTACCTGATAAAACAGTCTTATTTTTAGAGTTAAAATTAAAGCAAGTCATTTTGCATGTAGATACCTGCATTTAATGACTGAAGCAAAGGAAGAATGCATTCAATATCTTGAAAGACATCTTATAGTTCACCAACTTCATCATGTCTTCTCTTCAATTATTTTGTTTGCTGTAACATTTTGTTCTTTTGATCTTGCTTTGACATATGACTTCTAGACTAGGAAAATCCAGAAAGRCTGTATTTTCTTTCTTTATATGCCACCTTTCAGAGGCTTATATTATTATAACAGTAATAATACATCCTAATACATATGGTATATCATAATATACTATATATTACAATAGAGTATGTTTTCATATTAAGGACTAGGAAAAAAAAAGAAATATGTCAGAAAAAGACTAAAAGCATATAATGGAAAGAACAATCAGATTAATTCATGAGGTGCTCACATCTAACCTGACAGTTTGTGTGGAAGGTTATACTACTTATAAAACTTAAAAGGAGAAAAAGGAACACAGATTTAGAAATAGACCATTTTCACTTTGCATATCTTTGAAGTGCACTTAGAATAGCAGTACATATTAGAATATTTGCCATATTTAATTTGCAAATTAAACTTACAAATTAATTTACAAATTGCAATTTACAATATTTATAATACCTACAATTATAGAAATTAAATACAATTAATAAAATATTTACAATTAATTTACAAATTACTTAACAAATTAATGAATTAGTGATCAAAGAGAATATGGACTGGTAGCAACAGAGGAGGCTGTTTTACTTTGGACCAGCTTTTATGTACAAGTTAAATCTTTTTTGAAAAAAGGGATCATTAAACTGTGACATATCATTGTGCCCATGTCTTTTCAGTGAGTCCCCCAAATGACTCTGTAACAGTCAAGAGTTCACCTTTCTAAATTTAATAATACTAATATGAATATGAATAATTACAATAATAATAACAAAAAGAACTAGTAACCATAAATCTATTATTGCAGTATTGCCAAATGTCCCGGCTATGATCAGGTCTTTGTTGCATATATGTTAACACAGATACTCAGAGAAAGGTCCATATCCAAGGAGGTTACATTTTGTCTCGGCAGAGAAAACAAAAAGTAGAAGAAAGTGTTTTATCTCTATTTGGAAAAGGAGGAAGTGATTGACTTGAAAAGAAAAAAAATCATTGAATTTATACAGGAAGTGAATGCTGGCTCAGATACCCTTCAGTACAAGTTTATACTACAAATGTGAAAGATTACGAACTGTGTCTTTTTCTCTTAGAACAAGTGTATACAAGCATATATATACACATTAAAAAATTCTATATAAACATACACATATGTTTTATAGTTTAGCAGTGGGATTTATAGAGGTTCTAAAGCAGAATACAACAAGCCTCACTCACAAACCTGTATTTGAAAGATTCTTCTACGTATCTTATAGCAGGTATCAAATTATGGAAAAATCTGCCGATGTCACAGCTCTTGATTTCAACTAAACTCACCCTTACCTATTTTCTTGGTGATTCCCAAAGTTAGGCAATATTTAAAAAAAAAATTTGGAGACTGAATAAATCAAACTGGCAAGGATCTCCATAACATTTTTCTTTCTAAGATAGTTATTATTTCATCACTGATAATTTGGGAGACTACTGACTAACTGGATAGGACTGTTATATACACAGTTTGTGCACTGTATAAAGGTTAAATTCATATAAGGAATTAAATCATATATATATAAGTGGAGGTTTCTTGCATCCTTTCATCTGGAAATTTCATTTTAGTGAAACTCTATGTAGATGTATATCCAAACCTGTGCTTAATAGCTTTCTGATACACTGGAAATTCAAAATGGCCATAAAAGCTTAGCAACAAGGTATCTGAAAAGTAATCACAGAATCACAGAATCACAGAGTTGCTGAGGTTGGAAGGGACCTCTGGAGACCATCTAGTCCAACCCCCCTGCTCAAGCAGGCTCACCTAGAGCACGTTGCACAGGATTGCATCCAGGCGTGTTTTGAATATCTCCAGAGAAGGAGACTCCACCACCTCTCTGGGCAACCTGTGCCAGTGCTCTGTCACCCTCACAGTGAAGAAGTTTTTCCTCATGTTCAGATGGAATTGTCTGTGTTTCAGTTTGTGCCTGTTGCCTCATGTCCTGTTGCTGGGCACCACTGAAAAGAGTCTGGCTCCATCCTCTTGACACCCTCCCTTCAGATATTTGTATACACTGATAAGATCCCCCCTCAGTCTTCTCTTCTCCAGGCTAAACAGGCCCAGCTCTCTCAGCCT